>NW_019384974.1:86701-396681 GCF_000671375.1 Centruroides sculpturatus | reverse complement strand
ATAATCTAAGCATTATTTAAAAATATATCCTACTTAAATTTCATATATAAAAATACAAATAATCGTATATCAAAGAAAAATGTTTTCGTCAAACAAGAAATTAATTCTAAACAAAAACAAAATAATGAAATTTAATAGGTCAACAGATCTAATGAGTATGATGGCCTTTGGCTCTATAGAACTATAATTTTAAGAATAAGGATAAACATATAAGCATATAATTAATCTCCACACTTATTCCGAAAGAAAATTTTCTAATAATTAAGTCATCTTAAGTCTACTAATTTCAGCTTATTTAATATATCCCAATTTTATCATCAAAATCTTCCAAATTGTCCGTTATTTTCAATACGTATCTTAATTTGTTCGAATTAATAACGTTATTTCTGAGGGAAGCATACGTAAGAAACGTACGAATATAGAAAGTATGCTTTTCATAGATGTAATTTTGTATGGATATAATATTACCATTGACGTTAGCTACATCCGGTGTGATCAATTATCGGTACCGCTAAAGGAACAAATATGTTACTTACCAGTCGATTCCGAACCAAAGAAGTTTCGTATTGGGATGGTGATATTATTAAGTGAACTAGTCACGATGTCACGATTTCACGAAGCTATCGAGGACAAACTGGAGATCTATTAGAAGTCTGATCACACGGTCAGTGTTTAGGTGTGCCTGCGGTGATCGCAGCATTGCAACGACACACTCGACTCGCCTCAAACAACACACTAACAATTAACGGGCTATTGGGAGAAATTTTAGTTCGTCCCTGACCTTCACCGACCGACCGGTTCTAACGGAGAAAAAGGGGGACTCAAATTTGTCCTAACTGTGTTTAATGAATACCGCTTGCTGTATATGCATAAATATATATATGTATATATATAGTAATATTAATATCTATAAAGGAAGGCAGGTGCTACATCTTCCCTATACGCGTTATGAATATGGTAATATCAGAACCGGGTTGTAGTATTTTCGTTTCGGGCAACGAAAACCACAACAGAATGCTCTCCCGGGCCAAATACATTTTTTTTCTTAGATCCGTATCTGGCCATCTATCGTCGCTTTTATCTATTTTTATAATCTTATTAACTTTAGGCTAAGTTAGAAAAATGTCGAATAAGTTTGCTCCGACATTTTCAATTTTTTGAAAATATTGACATGGAAATTTATTGGATAATTTCAATTTTGACGTCATACCAATGATCCAATAGTTATTGAACTTGTGAAATGACATATGTTATATGATATTTATCATATATTTCCCATCAAACATCCTTTAAATGGCATATAGGAAATTTATGTGTTATTTTCCAATACTTTTAAACGATACATTTCGTATATATTTGCTTCCTTCATGCTAATATTTTGCATAACTGATCTATTATAATTTGACTAGATAAAGTGTTCCTATCAATTATTCATGTTAGCCTGTCTATAGTGTGTACGGTAAGCGGTACAACAGAATTAAGCGAACATTCTGCTCTGATTATTTTATCATGAAGCCATATAAACTAGTATATAGATTCTAAAAGTATTTTAAAACTCCATATTTGCATATTTACATCATGATAGACACGCTCTGTACAGTACGTCTTATTGCTAATAGTAGAATCGGTTCCATGCCAACTGCTCTGCTATTCAATAATATAAATAACGTATACGGAAAATTTTATGATTATTCCGAATAAAAATATGGATTTTTGCTTTAAAGTTGAGCAAGATCTATAGATAAACATATAATTAGATTTAAGGCTATGGTCAGTACTATATCTTTATAAATCGGCTTTAAATTATAAAAATATACAAAGCTAACATAAGCATCTTTCTTAGGTCTGTTCCTGGTCAAATATATTTTAACTCGGCCACGTTAGCTGTAATTTAACTTTAGTATATACATATTAAACTAGACATAATGTAGTTTACTGACAGGTTCATAAATCTGTGTAAGATAAAAAGATTTAAGTGCAGAATGTTGCTAAATCATGACAAACTACAAACTTTAATCTTTAGATAAAATTTTTAGAAAAATCATGCCAAAGACAGAAAATATTTTCCGATTCAACTATCGTTAAATTATTTAATATGAAGGCAAAAGAAAGAAATATGCATTTAAATTTTGATTTAGCATTTTATTAATTTTTTATTAGTAAAAAATTATGGTTTGAAATCTAGTTAGGCAATCTTATACAGTTAATAGGGCCACACATATTGATGTGATTATGCAAACTTAATTTTATAAATAGTACAGGTTATGTTTAATATTTAATTATTAAAAAATATTAATTACTTAACCTAGTAGAGCTATCTAAATTGTGATTAATTGTGATAAGAAAGAAGGAAGACTTTTAGCTCAGAATATATTTTTGTAGCCCAAATATTGAAAATTTGAATAGATAAAAACTATATTATCCATTACACATGAAATTAATCAATAAAAAAATATTTTTTCTGATAAAATAGTTTTTCATCTCGCTTTATAAATATGTTACAAAACAGAATTTTAATTTATCTTAAAGTTACTTATATTTTTCTTCATGAAAAACGTAAGATTCTTTTCAACTTAAATGTTTAATATTTTAAATTGAAGTATACAATCTATATTTATACAAGAGATTAATAAGGCTATTAAAAAATTTACTTTACAAAGATTTCTAAAAGAAATTGAAGGAAACATTTTGTAGAAGACCACACACAAGTACTGGACAAATATAAGATACAATAAAACGTTAAGTCTATCTTGAGTAGGCTATTCAAATTGTTTTATAATAAATATTTTAAAGCTAATAAATCGTAAATTAATTACATAACCTATTTTTAACGAAACATCATCCATCCTTTATGAGACAAGAATGTAACTAAGAAGATAAATTTGGCTTTGTCATCAGAAAAAAATTGCATGTCATGTTGATGTCTCAATGATGCCAATAAGAGTTACGTGATGATAATATTTTAAGTGTTTAATGATATTTGCAATTACTAGACGGAAGTAGACTCATTTATAAACTGAAAATGAAAAAATTTGGTTTATGAAGTTGGCATTTGTTCATATCTACATTTAATTTAGCCAATTGTAGCCAATATTCTATAACATGAAATCATCAACTAAAGATATTAAATTTTCCTTATAATTTTAGTCCGAACCAAAGAAGTTTCGTATTGGGATGGTGATATTATTAAGTGAACTAGTCACGATGTCACGATTTCACGAAGCTATCGAGGACAAACTGGAGATCTATTAGAAGTCTGATCACACGGTCAGTGTTTAGGTGTGCCTGCGGTGATCGCAGCATTGCAACGACACACTCGACTCGCCTCAAACAACACACTAACAATTAACGGGCTATTGGGAGAAATTTTAGTTCGTCCCTGACCTTCACCGACCGACCGGTTCTAACGGAGAAAAAGGGGGACTCAAATTTGTCCTAACTGTGTTTAATGAATACCGCTTGCTGTATATGCATAAATATATATATGTATATATATAGTAATATTAATATCTATAAAGGAAGGCAGGTGCTACATCTTCCCTATACGCGTTATGAATATGGTAATATCAGAACCGGGTTGTAGTATTTTCGTTTCGGGCAACGAAAACCACAACAGAATGCTCTCCCGGGCCAAATACATTTTTTTTCTTAGATCCGTATCTGGCCATCTATCGTCGCTTTTATCTATTTTTATAATCTTATTAACTTTAGGCTAAGTTAGAAAAATGTCGAATAAGTTTGCTCCGACATTTTCAATTTTTTGAAAATATTGACATGGAAATTTATTGGATAATTTCAATTTTGACGTCATACCAATGATCCAATAGTTATTGAACTTGTGAAATGACATATGTTATATGATATTTATCATATATTTCCCATCAAACATCCTTTAAATGGCATATAGGAAATTTATGTGTTATTTTCCAATACTTTTAAACGATACATTTCGTATATATTTGCTTCCTTCATGCTAATATTTTGCATAACTGATCTATTATAATTTGACTAGATAAAGTGTTCCTATCAATTATTCATGTTAGCCTGTCTATAGTGTGTACGGTAAGCGGTACAACAGAATTAAGCGAACATTCTGCTCTGATTATTTTATCATGAAGCCATATAAACTAGTATATAGATTCTAAAAGTATTTTAAAACTCCATATTTGCATATTTACATCATGATAGACACGCTCTGTACAGTACGTCTTATTGCTAATAGTAGAATCGGTTCCATGCCAACTGCTCTGCTATTCAATAATATAAATAACGTATACGGAAAATTTTATGATTATTCCGAATAAAAATATGGATTTTTGCTTTAAAGTTGAGCAAGATCTATAGATAAACATATAATTAGATTTAAGGCTATGGTCAGTACTATATCTTTATAAATCGGCTTTAAATTATAAAAATATACAAAGCTAACATAAGCATCTTTCTTAGGTCTGTTCCTGGTCAAATATATTTTAACTCGGCCACGTTAGCTGTAATTTAACTTTAGTATATACATATTAAACTAGACATAATGTAGTTTACTGACAGGTTCATAAATCTGTGTAAGATAAAAAGATTTAAGTGCAGAATGTTGCTAAATCATGACAAACTACAAACTTTAATCTTTAGATAAAATTTTTAGAAAAATCATGCCAAAGACAGAAAATATTTTCCGATTCAACTATCGTTAAATTATTTAATATGAAGGCAAAAGAAAGAAATATGCATTTAAATTTTGATTTAGCATTTTATTAATTTTTTATTAGTAAAAAATTATGGTTTGAAATCTAGTTAGGCAATCTTATACAGTTAATAGGGCCACACATATTGATGTGATTATGCAAACTTAATTTTATAAATAGTACAGGTTATGTTTAATATTTAATTATTAAAAAATATTAATTACTTAACCTAGTAGAGCTATCTAAATTGTGATTAATTGTGATAAGAAAGAAGGAAGACTTTTAGCTCAGAATATATTTTTGTAGCCCAAATATTGAAAATTTGAATAGATAAAAACTATATTATCCATTACACATGAAATTAATCATAAAAAAAATATTTTTTCTGATAAAATAGTTTTTCATCTCGCTTTATAAATATGTTACAAAACAGAATTTTAATTTATCTTAAAGTTACTTATATTTTTCTTCATGAAAAACGTAAGATTCTTTTCAACTTAAATGTTTAATATTTTAAATTGAAGTATACAATCTATATTTATACAAGAGATTAATAAGGCTATTAAAAAATTTACTTTACAAAGATTTCTAAAAGAAATTGAAGGAAACATTTTGTAGAAGACCACACACAAGTACTGGACAAATATAAGATACAATAAAACGTTAAGTCTATCTTGAGTAGGCTATTCAAATTGTTTTATAATAAATATTTTAAAGCTAATAAATCGTAAATTAATTACATAACCTATTTTTAACGAAACATCATCCATCCTTTATGAGACAAGAATGTAACTAAGAAGATAAATTTGGCTTTGTCATCAGAAAAAAATTGCATGTCATGTTGATGTCTCAATGATGCCAATAAGAGTTACGTGATGATAATATTTTAAGTGTTTAATGATATTTGCAATTACTAGACGGAAGTAGACTCATTTATAAACTGAAAATGAAAAAATTTGGTTTATGAAGTTGGCATTTGTTCATATCTACATTTAATTTAGCCAATTGTAGCCAATATTCTATAACATGAAATCATCAACTAAAGATATTAAATTTTCCTTATAATTTTAGTTATCTTTAAAATCTTAATAATAAAAAAATTTAACAAAGCAGTTTATTCTATTTACCGTATAAGAACAGTAAGAAAGCTTGTATTTTATATTTCAAGGTTAAAAAACTTTATAAATTTTAGATTAAATCTAAAATTTAAACCTTGAAATTTTCAGAAGTGAAATCAAAAAATTAAATTTTATAAGCTTAAGATAACTTTATTTTTTTAAATTCTTTAATAAGAGAATTATTATATAGTTTTTTTTCTGCACATTAATAAATAATAAATTTTTATATTAAAAATAATTCCTGAAAACAAAACTAAATATATTTATAATATTTAGTTTTGTTTTCAGTGTTATAGACTTTATAAGCCAAGTGTTATAACAAAATTTTAAGATTTATTTTTATTTTAATGAGATGAATAAATTTTTTAAAAAATGCTTTAACATCTTTTATGATAAGTTAAAAATCTTCGGAAATTTCTAAACGAACATTTTTGTATATCACACTTTTTAATAGCGTAATATCAGCTAATTAGATTTTGGATTTAAATATAGATATCATCAATGTCACAGGATCCAAATCCGTGAATAAAAAGCTAAACTTAGAAACTTATCTACAATCTGAATGATTATGCTAATTTCATATTTGATAGTCTATTAGTATAGCGTAATTTTGTTATTTAATGTAGAAGAAAAGATAACATTTAAATAGACGTATACAAATTAAATTAATTTTTTCTTTGTATTTTGTATTACTTCCGTATAACGGTACTGCTTAAAGAAAAAAAATAACCCCGAAAAATAACACAATTTAAATAAAAATCGTTAAAAATTTAAAAATAAACTTTATATTAGTTTATTGTCGAAAATATTTTAGAATAGAAAATACTTTTTTAATTATTTTAATAAGTTGTAAGTTATCTAATGATTAACCTTTTGAAGCTATTCTAAATTCCTTTCCTAACAAAAAGTTTAATTGGCTTATTCCCATTAAGATAATTTGGAAGGATTTCAGGTTTCATGTCCGCTTGTTTCTTTCCTTTTTTTTTTTTTATTTTTTTCCACTGATAAACGATATATTGTCTTAGTAGTTTTTAAATGGTTTTACTTTTAGGACAAGAATCTTTGTGGTGGTCCATTACCAACGTTTAGTTTCAACAGCAATCTGGTTTTATACTAAATTCGCTATAGCTTCCTGAATATTTTCCATTACAACTTTTTTTCTTATTTTTTATTTTTCTTTTAAAATTCTTTATATTTAAATTTTAAAACTATTTCAATATTATATTTTTACAAAAAAATAATTATTATAAAATTACTATTATATACAGTACAATACGTATTATTTCTGGCTAAACTGTAAAGGTAAATTTAAAAAAAAATTATAAAACTATAAATACTTAATTTGTATTTAAAACCAAAAAAGTAGAGTGCAAAAGGTTACTTAGAATTTAAAGATGACGAATNAGAAAACTCTTTATAATTAAATTAAAATGCGGAATTAAAAATAATAATAATAATAAACACTGGAAAGCGTATCGTTTCGTCGTTAGCAAGCCATCGTTTTAAGTAATTTTTCAATTATTGCTTTATTTCGTAAATTATTTGTAGGCTGCTCAGGCCTTTACAAAGGCCTAGAATAACTGTTCATATAGACATTGGATGAGATGGAACAATGAACATATATTTTTTCCTGTCTTCTCTCCACCCCTTCCGATTTAAACCGGTGGTTATAAATGAATAATGTAAGATAAAGAGTGACTGTGGCACCCAAAGATCTCATATGATTGGTTCGGTTGTTTAGCCATCGACCTATGGTCACATCGGTCACCTGCATACATTTTTACAATGACAGGTAGGATCCAATGATCTCGCCAACCCTTTTCGGGCGTTGGGAATAGGTTGGGCTGAATATAATAGAATTAACAATTATGCCTGTTTATTCCTGCGAAGGACTCGTAATCTTTATTACAGTGTAGGATCTGTGACTATCTTCTTTTTGCATCTGCAAACAAATAAAGAAAACTATTCAAGATCGTGAATTCTATAATTTATTTATATTTATTAATAAAATAATGTTAATATAAATTTCTTATACAGAAAAGAAGATTTCGACACCCAAACTATAATACTAAATGAGACTTTTCTCTAAGAATTGATGTAGACAGAACGCAATATCACCTCGAATGTTCTATTTTTCTGCTCTAGTTTTAAAGATAGCATATTGACAGAAGTTTGATTTAATATCCAAACTTAAGATGGGATGCTCCAAATACTTTTCCACACATAAATCATATTTTGCAAACAGTAGACAAGTCCAACCCACCTTAGCTAAGACAGATTTTTTTTTAACTGCGAACGAAATTAATGTTATATAAAAACCAGACTTTCTATGTTGTAATTTTGATGAATTGAAAATTATTTGAATTTGAATTTATCTAAAAACAACTTTTCAAATTGAAATTACTTTTAAATACTTTACGATAATCAAGTAAATTTGTATTTTTTAAGATCAAACAGAGAGAAAAAAGTAGTATTATCTGTAAGCGACTTGTAATCCTCAATGAAAAATGAGGCCTCAATGATGAGATTAGAGAGAATTCAGTAATTTGGGGCCCGGATGCCGGCACCCGGATAAAAATAATTTTTAAGTTAAAAGTCTTATTTTATACTTAACTCTTCTACAAAGTAGGAAAAACTTCGATTGTCTATCGGTGATTAGTTTGAACAGCTATAATTTGTTTGAACATCTTGCAGTTTGAATTAATAGAAAACTGTTTGTACTACGTAGGCTTTAGTTCGCCCGATTTGAACTTAATTTATAGTTTATCCATAGTTTATGTTAAGAAATAGAATTATATTGTTATTAATATGGTCATTATTTTTTAAAATAAATTGATATTTTTATAAATAGACAATTTATTGAACATATTGCAAACAAAATATTAAAGTTTTATAGTAAACGTAGTGGATGATGTAGCAATAAATATCCATTAACTATTAATACATTATAAATATATATATTATTTTAGAGGCCTAAGAAACAATTCTAAAACTCTAATTGATACAATTTACAAATTTGCAAAGTTATTACTATTTAAAGAATTAACTTCAGCAAAATTTCTAATGTTCCACCATAAACGAAGCAGAAATTATTTCATTCTCTAAAAGATTTTGTTTACGTTACGATCTATTAAAAAGAATAGATAAATTTCATCAAAATACATATTTTTTCCAACTTCATTTCCGAATTATTATTATTATTATTATTATTGCATATAATTTATGAAATATTCAACACCTTATTCTTTTTTACAAAGATATAGGCCTAGGTGAATTTGTTAGATAGATCATTGAGTAATATTATTATTTTTCCGAAATAAATATGTAAGCAGTAGCATTGTGCTATTAAAAGGCCGTAATGCAGAGTGGCATTCAAATTATCTCCAATAATTCTATAGACAGAAAAAGAAATGCTGCATGACAATCCAATTAATATCCTGTCACAATTACTTTGTCTCACTTAAGATATAAAGAAAATACTCTTGTGATGATGATGATGCGATTTCACGAACTGCAAATGAGACCTCTCAAGAAGTGATTTACAGCAAATTTAATCATGACTACTGCTACCGAGTTGAATAGTTTCTTTTTTTATTTACTTTTTTTTAAAACTTCTATATTTTTAATGGCATTTTTTCATCGCAATTTAAGTGATAAATCTTCATTCTAATCCAATCATCCGTAGATAGGCCTAATTTTTACACAGCTTAAATTCTATAGTAGTAGAGATGATTTATTAAAATTCTAACCTATTCTACATAAATAATTTATATAACATTTTATTTATGTAAAAATATAATCTATACTTAGAAAGTATAGTCAAATAAAAATCAAAATTACATCATTGTTTGTAGATTAAGCCTACTTTATACGCTAGTCTGTTTGTAAAGAATATAAAATAAAAGGAAAAAATGACATTTCCAATATCATATCAGGATCTATAGGAAAGAGAAACTTCATTTTATACAGAGAGCTGACAGTAATCTACCGAGCTTATGTAGTAGGCAATACCTTATAATCCAGTTGTTGTCTGTCTGAATGTTTAAATGAAATACGTTCGATGGCCTTTTATAAATTCCATCACTATCGTTTTCCATACAAAAATATAGAAATAAACTATTAATATACAACAGTAGAATAATAGAGTCTTTTCGATATTCATGAATTTTCAATATGAATAAAATAGAAAAATTTTATGAATAAATTGCTGTATATGAAAGTTTTTAATAATTGTTAATCATTAAGATAGTTACTTAAATTCTCTATTTTATTCCAGAATTATCGATAGGCCCTTAACAAATAAACAAACTGAGTAGGAAACAGGAATTAATCATTTTCTATAACTTATACTGTATTTTTCCTTTACACGTCTTACGATTTTTTTTAATGTGAATGTAATAAACTACCCTTAGTCTTTGTTCTAAGTCGTCCATGGAAAACTTTTTCTCGAATTTTTTATCTAATTTGATGTAGAGATTAAATTAAATATGGCTTCTGACAAACAACTATAAAATAAGCTTTCGATTTTTGCTATTAAGCTTATACTAGTTTTGAAATATCTTAAGTTTACTATAAACATTTTCAAGGATTCTAAAATAAAATAAATATACTTAATACATATCAACAAATATATTTGAAAGTAAAATTATTTATTTATTTAGGCCTGTAAATCTAACTACAGATGGATAATGAAAACGAATTATATAAAAATAAATAATTTTAATATTTACTAAGCTTACTAACACAAATAATAATAACAATTTGATTTAAATAATGATCATTTTAGGGAAACAAAATAAGTTTATTTAATCGAATATTTAAAATTCTTCTTCTTGTTAATGCTTAATTATAAAAGAAAATCATTAAAAAATCTCTAATTCTTTCTAAGTAAAGTTTAAATAATCAATCTAATAATTTATTATTAGGCTGATTATTTATATAAGTATTATATAATTTCATATTTACATTTGAATATACAATTTCGTGTCTATATTACAAAACAAAACATTAATACGAATTAACTATTTTTATTATATCTAAATCCAACTAAGTTACAAAATAAAAATATTCTATTGTCTATAGCTTATCACCAAACTATTACAATATTTTAATAATAGAAAAGTTTGAATAATAGTTCTATAAAATAATTATACAAAACATTTTTTTTCTATTATAAGTTATTAAAATTCTCATTTCTAGACTTAATTTTTATATTATAATATCAAACTGTGAGCACTAAAATAAATATATAGTTTAATATAATTTCAAATTATAATCTAGTATTATGTAATATTTATCTTAAATATAATAACGTTTTACTAGAAAATTCATAGCATTATATTTTTATAACATATAATCTGCTCTTTTCTTTAACCTAAAACAAAGATTTGGCTACGTGATAAAATGATTAATAGTACCGTACGTAACATATATGCCATTTTAAACATAATCTAAGCATTATTTAAAAATATATCCTACTTAAATTTCATATATAAAAATACAAATAATCGTATATCAAAGAAAAATGTTTTCGTCAAACAAGAAATTAATTCTAAACAAAAACAAAATAATGAAATTTAATAGGTCAACAGATCTAATGAGTATGATGGCCTTTGGCTCTATAGAACTATAATTTTAAGAATAAGGATAAACATATAAGCATATAATTAATCTCCACACTTATTCCGAAAGAAAATTTTCTAATAATTAAGTCATCTTAAGTCTACTAATTTCAGCTTATTTAATATATCCCAATTTTATCATCAAAATCTTCCAAATTGTCCGTTATTTTCAATACGTATCTTAATTTGTTCGAATTAATAACGTTATTTCTGAGGGAAGCATACGTAAGAAACGTACGAATATAGAAAGTATGCTTTTCATAGATGTAATTTTGTATGGATATAATATTACCATTGACGTTAGCTACATCCGGTGTGATCAATTATCGGTACCGCTAAAGGAACAAATATGTTACTTACCAGTCGATTCCGAACCAAAGAAGTTTCGTATTGGGATGGTGATATTATTAAGTGAACTAGTCACGATGTCACGATTTCACGAAGCTATCGAGGACAAACTGGAGATCTATTAGAAGTCTGATCACACGGTCAGTGTTTAGGTGTGCCTGCGGTGATCGCAGCATTGCAACGACACACTCGACTCGCCTCAAACAACACACTAACAATTAACGGGCTATTGGGAGAAATTTTAGTTCGTCCCTGACCTTCACCGACCGACCGGTTCTAACGGAGAAAAAGGGGGACTCAAATTTGTCCTAACTGTGTTTAATGAATACCGCTTGCTGTATATGCATAAATATATATATGTATATATATAGTAATATTAATATCTATAAAGGAAGGCAGGTGCTACATCTTCCCTATACGCGTTATGAATATGGTAATATCAGAACCGGGTTGTAGTATTTTCGTTTCGGGCAACGAAAACCACAACAGAATGCTCTCCCGGGCCAAATACATTTTTTTTCTTAGATCCGTATCTGGCCATCTATCGTCGCTTTTATCTATTTTTATAATCTTATTAACTTTAGGCTAAGTTAGAAAAATGTCGAATAAGTTTGCTCCGACATTTTCAATTTTTTGAAAATATTGACATGGAAATTTATTGGATAATTTCAATTTTGACGTCATACCAATGATCCAATAGTTATTGAACTTGTGAAATGACATATGTTATATGATATTTATCATATATTTCCCATCAAACATCCTTTAAATGGCATATAGGAAATTTATGTGTTATTTTCCAATACTTTTAAACGATACATTTCGTATATATTTGCTTCCTTCATGCTAATATTTTGCATAACTGATCTATTATAATTTGACTAGATAAAGTGTTCCTATCAATTATTCATGTTAGCCTGTCTATAGTGTGTACGGTAAGCGGTACAACAGAATTAAGCGAACATTCTGCTCTGATTATTTTATCATGAAGCCATATAAACTAGTATATAGATTCTAAAAGTATTTTAAAACTCCATATTTGCATATTTACATCATGATAGACACGCTCTGTACAGTACGTCTTATTGCTAATAGTAGAATCGGTTCCATGCCAACTGCTCTGCTATTCAATAATATAAATAACGTATACGGAAAATTTTATGATTATTCCGAATAAAAATATGGATTTTTGCTTTAAAGTTGAGCAAGATCTATAGATAAACATATAATTAGATTTAAGGCTATGGTCAGTACTATATCTTTATAAATCGGCTTTAAATTATAAAAATATACAAAGCTAACATAAGCATCTTTCTTAGGTCTGTTCCTGGTCAAATATATTTTAACTCGGCCACGTTAGCTGTAATTTAACTTTAGTATATACATATTAAACTAGACATAATGTAGTTTACTGACAGGTTCATAAATCTGTGTAAGATAAAAAGATTTAAGTGCAGAATGTTGCTAAATCATGACAAACTACAAACTTTAATCTTTAGATAAAATTTTTAGAAAAATCATGCCAAAGACAGAAAATATTTTCCGATTCAACTATCGTTAAATTATTTAATATGAAGGCAAAAGAAAGAAATATGCATTTAAATTTTGATTTAGCATTTTATTAATTTTTTATTAGTAAAAAATTATGGTTTGAAATCTAGTTAGGCAATCTTATACAGTTAATAGGGCCACACATATTGATGTGATTATGCAAACTTAATTTTATAAATAGTACAGGTTATGTTTAATATTTAATTATTAAAAAATATTAATTACTTAACCTAGTAGAGCTATCTAAATTGTGATTAATTGTGATAAGAAAGAAGGAAGACTTTTAGCTCAGAATATATTTTTGTAGCCCAAATATTGAAAATTTGAATAGATAAAAACTATATTATCCATTACACATGAAATTAATCATAAAAAAAATATTTTTTCTGATAAAATAGTTTTTCATCTCGCTTTATAAATATGTTACAAAACAGAATTTTAATTTATCTTAAAGTTACTTATATTTTTCTTCATGAAAAACGTAAGATTCTTTTCAACTTAAATGTTTAATATTTTAAATTGAAGTATACAATCTATATTTATACAAGAGATTAATAAGGCTATTAAAAAATTTACTTTACAAAGATTTCTAAAAGAAATTGAAGGAAACATTTTGTAGAAGACCACACACAAGTACTGGACAAATATAAGATACAATAAAACGTTAAGTCTATCTTGAGTAGGCTATTCAAATTGTTTTATAATAAATATTTTAAAGCTAATAAATCGTAAATTAATTACATAACCTATTTTTAACGAAACATCATCCATCCTTTATGAGACAAGAATGTAACTAAGAAGATAAATTTGGCTTTGTCATCAGAAAAAAATTGCATGTCATGTTGATGTCTCAATGATGCCAATAAGAGTTACGTGATGATAATATTTTAAGTGTTTAATGATATTTGCAATTACTAGACGGAAGTAGACTCATTTATAAACTGAAAATGAAAAAATTTGGTTTATGAAGTTGGCATTTGTTCATATCTACATTTAATTTAGCCAATTGTAGCCAATATTCTATAACATGAAATCATCAACTAAAGATATTAAATTTTCCTTATAATTTTAGTTATCTTTAAAATCTTAATAATAAAAAAATTTAACAAAGCAGTTTATTCTATTTACCGTATAAGAACAGTAAGAAAGCTTGTATTTTATATTTCAAGGTTAAAAAACTTTATAAATTTTAGATTAAATCTAAAATTTAAACCTTGAAATTTTCAGAAGTGAAATCAAAAAATTAAATTTTATAAGCTTAAGATAACTTTATTTTTTTAAATTCTTTAATAAGAGAATTATTATATAGTTTTTTTTCTGCACATTAATAAATAATAAATTTTTATATTAAAAATAATTCCTGAAAACAAAACTAAATATATTTATAATATTTAGTTTTGTTTTCAGTGTTATAGACTTTATAAGCCAAGTGTTATAACAAAATTTTAAGATTTATTTTTATTTTAATGAGATGAATAAATTTTTTAAAAAATGCTTTAACATCTTTTATGATAAGTTAAAAATCTTCGGAAATTTCTAAACGAACATTTTTGTATATCACACTTTTTAATAGCGTAATATCAGCTAATTAGATTTTGGATTTAAATATAGATATCATCAATGTCACAGGATCCAAATCCGTGAATAAAAAGCTAAACTTAGAAACTTATCTACAATCTGAATGATTATGCTAATTTCATATTTGATAGTCTATTAGTATAGCGTAATTTTGTTATTTAATGTAGAAGAAAAGATAACATTTAAATAGACGTATACAAATTAAATTAATTTTTTCTTTGTATTTTGTATTACTTCCGTATAACGGTACTGCTTAAAGAAAAAAAATAACCCCGAAAAATAACACAATTTAAATAAAAATCGTTAAAAATTTAAAAATAAACTTTATATTAGTTTATTGTCGAAAATATTTTAGAATAGAAAATACTTTTTTAATTATTTTAATAAGTTGTAAGTTATCTAATGATTAACCTTTTGAAGCTATTCTAAATTCCTTTCCTAACAAAAAGTTTAATTGGCTTATTCCCATTAAGATAATTTGGAAGGATTTCAGGTTTCATGTCCGCTTGTTTCTTTCCTTTTTTTTTTTTTATTTTTTTCCACTGATAAACGATATATTGTCTTAGTAGTTTTTAAATGGTTTTACTTTTAGGACAAGAATCTTTGTGGTGGTCCATTACCAACGTTTAGTTTCAACAGCAATCTGGTTTTATACTAAATTCGCTATAGCTTCCTGAATATTTTCCATTACAACTTTTTTTCTTATTTTTTATTTTTCTTTTAAAATTCTTTATATTTAAATTTTAAAACTATTTCAATATTATATTTTTACAAAAAAATAATTATTATAAAATTACTATTATATACAGTACAATACGTATTATTTCTGGCTAAACTGTAAAGGTAAATTTAAAAAAAAATTATAAAACTATAAATACTTAATTTGTATTTAAAACCAAAAAAGTAGAGTGCAAAAGGTTACTTAGAATTTAAAGATGACGAATAAAATTCATTTTAACGTATAAATTTGCATTTGAAGAGTTGAATAGGTCAACGTTTACAAGGAATTATTTCACGGTTAAATTCTTAAAACATTGCTAATACTGGTTTTCTATAGAATTATTAGCGAGATAAATTCAGCTAATATTCTGTTTATTTTCGTGAGTAGATTTTAGAAAGTACCCAAATCTATAAAGAAAAATAATTGGAATTTTTAAAGATTATATTTAACCCTTTACTTTAGTACTTTTTAAGAATTCGACATACATCACCAACATTCGCATTTCAATGTATATGTTAGAACTGTTTTGCAGGAATCTTATTTTCAATACTCAGCAGATGGTATTTTCAACCGAAGGGGAGAAAATTCCGACATGCAGAACGTTCTGTCCCACACCTACAGGCGACTTCAAAACTTGTCAAACTGGTACATGACACGTCCCTACGCCTTCTTGTGTCGCGAAGGACTAACTTTGAACGTGACACCATCCCGTTTGTGAACTTTTACTTCGTTTTCCCTCCTCTCTTCTTCCCCTTTCGCGTTTCCAAAGAAAAAAGGACACCAAGCTCCATTTTTCACAACACCAAAACAATCAAAATTGTTGTCGCACGAGTTTGATACCAACATTTTCTTTAACTCCCCCATTCCTATCGAACTTGACAAAACACAGATATGACGTAGGCTGCTAAGAAAACATGGAAGCGATCTAATTAGGGATTTATATATTCCGAGTTAAGCCCGAAAATGAAAGTGGCGATTATAAAATGAAAATAAATATTCATATTTCTTTTAAGAATACCGAATATAAATAATTTATTCTTTGCCTAATTTAGTTGTTGGTTCGGTTTTATTTAAGATTCTGACGAATCGCTCCTATTATCCTCTCAATTTTTGTGCTGGTAATTTTTTTTCTTTGCTATCTTTGAACTTCCCCCCGTTCTGCAATTCTTTTTCTTCTCCATTTACAGGAATATTGTCCTCAGCAATCTTCAACTTTATTAAACGTTGTTTCGACCACGCCCTCTTTGTGGTGTAAAACCAACCACGCCTATTGGTCGATTTAGAATCGTCACTATGACCTATACTTTGTACAATAATCAGGAATATCAAAAATGTCATTATCGGTGCGGCGTCATCCGCAAATAATGCTTTCTTGGCAAAATCCTCTCACCCCTATCCGGCTCCGACTATAAAGTTGCATTAATCGCGAAGTAGCAAAATTTTTGGATTCCGAACTGCAAACTGATCCCTTCGGAACTAATTTAAATCATATTTATTGAAAGCGCTATCGCATCTTTGCGATATTTTAACCCCGAGATCGGATCGAATATCCAAAAATAAATATAGATCCAGATACGTACCTATATCGTGTTCGAGTAATGATTTATTAATTGTGACAGTCGGGTCTGTCGTGAGTGGTACCTTGTGCCGTTGGAGTCATCATGCTCTACCTTATGTACACAGGTGGCAGAAGTCAATATTTGGGAGGGCGGGTACCAGTTTGCCCTATAACACCTAATTGTGCCATTATTCACAGACACGTACTGAACTATGCTCCGTTTCTTACTTTTCCAATCTCTAACCGTCTTCTCACTTCTACATTTACAGGTAGTCATGACGTCACGCACTTCGGCACTCTCCTTTCCTATAGAATTGGTAAAAAAAATTTTCGTCTCGGCTTCTGACAAAGCCAGTTTAATCAGGAAGTTTTTGCATTATTATTAATCGGCCGAGCTGGAGAGTGTGAGAAAGAGGAAAACAACCGAGCAGGGTTAAATCCATAACAATTTAGGCATTTCAATTATGGTCACAACTTTTACGTTACGTTCATTTAAACGCGTTTTTCAATGACACAGTTGTAAGAGAATGATCCCCATAGGCAAGAGTAGGGCAGAGAGTATGGACGTCTGCCAGACAAGTGAACATTTATCATTCTATTTCTTCGTTCTCTCACCACCTATTATCAAGAAGTACCAAACGAAATGCCGTTACCAATAAAGCGGAATATCTCATTGAAAAAAGGAGTCGTGGGCTCGACACCCTCACAGTATCTTTTCCCGGAGGTCTTGTGAGGTGCGAATTTCCACAGTTTAAAATTTCCCGAACCGGAACTGGACCAATTTTCGCAAGTAAGCGTGACAGCGCCTCGGGGATCCGTCGCGCTAATGACAAGGTGGGATCAGCATCGACTCGGTATAATTCTACCGCCATCCATAAAACTCATCCCTGTAATTTCGGCAGAGACTAAGGTCGATGACGGATTGGAAAGGAACTGTTGGCGAGAAATTAACATTGTTTTCTAACCTTCCTCACACGTACATTATTATAGTCGATCGACCCGCTTTCTCTCTTATACACGCTTGTAAGGTTGCAGGAAATGAATCGTGAACAAATCGGAGGAAAGACCAAGAACGTCCCCTCGCTTCTGACATCAATACACTGCCATTAATCTAGGATTAATGCAACTTAAATAGGTCAAAACGACTCCGGCACTCAAATTAGATTTTTATAACTACGAAATAAAACGTAGCCCTTTCAAATTATTTCATTTGCATGATTTTTAATACGTCATTAAGGAGTTGGTACCACTTCCATTAATCATTAAGGGGAATGATGTTTCTTCTCTCCCTTCAATTTATTCCCTCTAGCTGTTGTCATTTGGAGTCAATGAAATAGAAAGGATCACCGATACAGTTTCATTTTTCATGGAGTGTGGCACGTGCCCATCGTCAAGTCTTGCCCAACCTGCTGCAATAATAGGCTAGCTCTCTGTAGTAGCGCGAGCGGAGAAAGTAAACAATGAGGACGGGGGACGAGAATGTAAGAACAAACTATATTTAAACCCAGACAGCAATCAGCCACGTCATCTTCGCTGTTGACACTATAGGGGGATCGCGTGCTGTTCCCGCCTCTCGCCTCCTTTTTCGACTCCAGCTAAAACCGAAAGCAAGGAGCAGCTTAAAAGCAAAAGTCTCACTTAAAGTGAGATAATATCAATCAATTTTCGAGTAAATTTAAGAAAAGAAGTCCATTATCAAATTAGTTGCTCGATCTGGTTTATCTCCTTTCATCTAAAGGGACGTTTAGCTAAAATAAACGCGTGCTCTTCTACTTTTTCTATTCTCTTATTAATATGACGGAAGTTCGGAAGAAGAAAAGTTGAATATTTTAGGGTTTCACCTTCGGCCGGTTAAAAAACAAGGCAGATGTAACTCACTACAATAAATAAATCTTCAAGGCGAAACTTGTTGAACCCCCGACACTTGTTGAGTGAGGTTCGGTATAAATCAAGAAGTGGTATTGCCGACCGGCCAATGGGCCTTAGGCCTGAATCCAATTGCCTGAATTGCCATTCGTGACGAAGGCTAACTTGCTATAATATAACTTGTGTGCCCGGTTGAGAGGCCAAGCCACTAGGACCCGCATATCCATCGGGTGCGACACGGGAGGCCCAGGTGGCCAAAGAGCAATGGACCATACGGGCATCTCCACCACCTGTTTCTACAAAATTTACCTTAATGTATTTAGTTAATTACGATTAGTTTTTGGACCCGGATAGATATAATGCTGCTGAGCAGAGACGTAGAAATTACAGGGTGGTAGTTCCTACTACTATATTTGCAATTGCAGGAAGTTAAACAGTTGTTTAGCGAATGATAATGAAGTATTAGGAGAATTCAACGTAGAAAAACCTTATTATTCTATCTTTTTCTATTAGTCTTTATCTATATTATAAAAACTGTTGTTTACATTAAAATTGACTTTATGATTTAATTTTAAGTTATTATTAAATAATTTTATTATATTTTTGTATTATTGTTATATCATTATATATAATAGTTAAATAAAATTAGAAAGTATAGACGTAGGTGGTGTAACCTACAGATTTACTACACGTTGAGAGAGAAGATTCGAACAGGTTACAATTACCATTTTTTGTTCTTTTTAACCTTATTCATTTTAATGATATTATGGGACTATTTAAATGTTTAGTGTGTAAAGCCTATCATATCTTACAAGCGAATTTTACGACGCTTTCTATTAATTTAATTTTTTTCTTAGGTTTGGAATGAGCCAATCAGTTATTCTCCTATCGATATTTCCTGCTGTAGGCAGTTAAAAAGCCCCGTGTTTCATTAAATCCTTAAATGCTCCTCTAAGTGGTTCCTCTTTTTTCTTGCTTCAATTTTTGCGTTATCGAATTGCGGCTTGGGGCAATAGACACATTGAAGAGTTTGTACATCGTTAACACTGATTGCTATTCTATCGGAAAGCAAGACATTAAAACCAGTTCTTTTGGCAACGGAGCCATGTACGAACTTTAGATAACGTCCGAGTTTCACGATAAGGGTCAAAAAATATCTATCTTAATTTAAACTTGCATATTGAAAGTAGAATTGAGCATCACCTAATCTATAGGATAAGAGAAATCATTAAAGTTGTAAGACTGTTGCATAAGATTTGTTTTTATTCTTCATTGAATTTCAAACTAGGTCTAATGTTATCATGTCAAGAGCTGCTTCTACTTCCTCATAATCCTATTCATGAATTGCTTATAGCGGTTTGGCTGAATGACCTACAGGCATCTAAATTCCGGGCTGTGGGTATATTAGAGGGCGTTAATAATACCGTACAATTCAGACTTCTTACCATTACTGATATCCCTGCAACAATAATTACTCTAGACCTATATTTATATGAATATTATTCCTATATCTTCCAGTGCAAATCGTACTTATCAATTAGCCAGACTGAGTGGTTCTTCCAATACAGTTTCAGACAACGTATTTCTTATTTTATCATATATCTTATTGGTCGGAGTATAATTTAACGGAAAAAATGATTGGTGGGAAGTTTTGTTCTGTCAACCATGAAGCACGAGTGTGTAGAGATTGGATGTTAGATCTTCTTACTAACGGTTTTACACGCTTTATGTACAGTACTATACGTTCCATTGTAAATAAAAGTTAAGAATAAAGCTTAATTTTAATCATGATTTAATAAATTTTTTTATCTTTGCTATAAAAATAACTAAAAGTGTGAAATAGAAAATGACATTTTTATTGATTCAACCGAAACGTCTTTATTAGATAGATCATCACAGAAATTAGAAAATTATTTGCCATTAAAGGTGATAATAATTACAAAATTAACAGCCTTTTTTTATACTTTTAAATTGTAAAAAATTAATAAAACTTTTTATCTATTACAAAGTTTGCTTTTTCAATTTATGACTTTCGTTTAATGTAATGATTTAAGATTGTGCTAATGTCCTAAGATATCGATTGAAGAACAAATAAGCTAAAGGCAATTTTTGGGCCTAAGGTGTTTGAAACGAAAATACAATATAAGAGGTTTTTATTGTTTAATGATGATTAACTAATTTGATATTTCTCTTTTTTGGTTGTTATTGTTTGAACCTACTAAAATTAATGTTAGGAAGTTAGCAAAGTTTACATAAAAACTCGCAGGCGAGACATAACATTGTTAAAACACTGATTATCTTTCAATAAAATAATAAGTTCTGTACACAGTTTTATTATTTAGGTAAATTTTTAATTTAAAGGTTCAAATTTTAGTAGCTTATTTAAAATTAAATATTAGAAAAATGGATTGTATTTGGAAGAAATGATAAATTAGAGTCTGTATATTTATGTTAATATAATTTTTACGATAAATTTGCGAATATTTTACTACTTTAAGAGTCACAAACAGAATTATTTGAATATATTAATAGTAACACCACAATCTCTATTGATTATGAATTAAAACATATTAAAGTATTTCTAAATTTTAGAATTTTAAAAACTATTATTTATAGACCTGTAGCTATTGTACAGTTCTGCATTCATCAGTTAGACTTTCTGCGATTATTAAACTCTCTATTGCAACTTTCGAATTCTTTGCAAAATTTCGGAAGTCTTTGGAATGTATTTAAAGAATTTCATAAAGTCTTTCTTAATCTTCTCTATAATAACTTATCTTCTGTTCAATTAACTTTGAAGCGAATTTTAGTTATGATATCGTAATTTTAAACGCTTTAATTTTCAAAAGTCTTTTAAATAATATCAGTAAAATGATTTGATTGTATGGTCTTATTGTTCTTGTATAAATTCCTATCACCCAGTTCTTAATATTTATTAAAACTAATAATCGTTAATTTTTTAATGGTAATTACACTCAATTTTCTTATCCCAAGACTCAATAAAAGTTTCAGAAAGCCGAAATTGCTTCTTAGACTTTAAATTAAAGAGAAGAGAAGGTCATAAATCGAGGACCCATTCTTTTCAATATAAATCTTCATTGTTAACTTAATTTCGTAACGGTTATTAGAGTGGCTACATCAATTTCAGAAGTCTTCGAAAAGTTTTAAATACTAGAAAAATAAAGTAAATTGAAATACTTATAAAAACTTCTTAGAAGAGACAATAGTTAGTTTAAAAACTACAAATGTCTTGTGTTCCAATTGAATTTTTCCTCTTTTTTTTATAATCTGTTACTACTACACAATAGTTGGAACCAATCAAAGGTTGGGTGCTGGAGACAAGGTGCACTGTTCTTTAAGGCAGCTGCTTTCTTTCCGAGAGCAATATTCCGTGAGAATCGTGAGATTTGTGTCGCAAAAATTTACATGTAAAAACAATTGAAATGTAAACGACTAAGATCATGACATGAGAACAGCAGGCTATTCGATTCGAGCAGCTGGGGTGCTACCATGTATCTGTACTATTTGATGAAATAGTTGGGCCCCATGTCACATGACCCTTGCAGGTGAAGCGGTCTAACTTTAGTAGACCTAGACTTGTATTCATTAAACTAGATCTGGTGTATCTAATTGACCGGGGCTACTTGACACTGGGTGTCAGATCGTAGGTAACAGTCATGATCCTGCTTTTACTACAGTAGCCTGTATCCGTAGATATAAAAGCATAAAAAAATATTCATCTGTGATGATCCGAGAGATAGAGATAGGAAGTCTATTTACGTGATTACTTGTTAATATAACAAGTAATCACGTAAATATTATTGTAGGAATTTGAGATAAACGATCTACAATGAGGAGGGATGTTTACGTATGACCTTTATATGAAACTCATACGGGCTTATAATTCAATAATTCTCCTCAACTATATAAATCTCGTGTATGTGGCAGAATTATGATTTAACTTTTTCCAATCGGGAAGTAAATATTTTGTACAATAGTAAGTTAATAATTATGCAAAATATAAACTATGAAAAATTCAAAATAATTTTAATGGCAAATTGTAAATTTGAGAATAAATAAATATTCATCTAAAATAAATTTTAATGATATCAAGTTTTTATCAGCAGTGAAGGAAATTCGAATTTTTATGTTTTAAATTCTTATAAAAGCTTTATAGCCATTATTATCTTATAAAAAACATGCATTCTTAATTGGAAGAAATCGAATCTTGGCTGTAATAATGCTAAATTTTTAATGAAAATTTAATTTATTTCCTTTAAAAACTAAATTTAATTGATATTTTACAGCTTATGAAAATAAATTAAATTTATATTTAAATTTTAAAACTATTTCAATATTATATTTTTACAAAAAAATAATTATTATAAAATTACTATTATATACAGTACAATACGTATTATNTCAAACTGTGAGCACTAAAATAAATATATAGTTTAATATAATTTCAAATTATAATCTAGTATTATGTAATATTTATCTTAAATATAATAACGTTTTACTAGAAAATTCATAGCATTATATTTTTATAACATATAATCTGCTCTTTTCTTTAACCTAAAACAAAGATTTGGCTACGTGATAAAATGATTAATAGTACCGTACGTAACATATATGCCATTTTAAACATAATCTAAGCATTATTTAAAAATATATCCTACTTAAATTTCATATATAAAAATACAAATAATCGTATATCAAAGAAAAATGTTTTCGTCAAACAAGAAATTAATTCTAAACAAAAACAAAATAATGAAATTTAATAGGTCAACAGATCTAATGAGTATGATGGCCTTTGGCTCTATAGAACTATAATTTTAAGAATAAGGATAAACATATAAGCATATAATTAATCTCCACACTTATTCCGAAAGAAAATTTTCTAATAATTAAGTCATCTTAAGTCTACTAATTTCAGCTTATTTAATATATCCCAATTTTATCATCAAAATCTTCCAAATTGTCCGTTATTTTCAATACGTATCTTAATTTGTTCGAATTAATAACGTTATTTCTGAGGGAAGCATACGTAAGAAACGTACGAATATAGAAAGTATGCTTTTCATAGATGTAATTTTGTATGGATATAATATTACCATTGACGTTAGCTACATCCGGTGTGATCAATTATCGGTACCGCTAAAGGAACAAATATGTTACTTACCAGTCGATTCCGAACCAAAGAAGTTTCGTATTGGGATGGTGATATTATTAAGTGAACTAGTCACGATGTCACGATTTCACGAAGCTATCGAGGACAAACTGGAGATCTATTAGAAGTCTGATCACACGGTCAGTGTTTAGGTGTGCCTGCGGTGATCGCAGCATTGCAACGACACACTCGACTCGCCCCAAACAACACACTAACAATTAACGGGCTATTGGGAGAAATTTTAGTTCGTCCCTGACCTTCACCGACCGACCGGTTCTAACGGAGAAAAAGGGGGACTCAAATTTGTCCTAACTGTGTTTAATGAATACCGCTTGCTGTATATGCATAAATATATATATGTATATATATAGTAATATTAATATCTATAAAGGAAGGCAGGTGCTACATCTTCCCTATACGCGTTATGAATATGGTAATATCAGAACCGGGTTGTAGTATTTTCGTTTCGGGCAACGAAAACCACAACAGAATGCTCTCCCGGGCCAAATACATTTTTTTTCTTAGATCCGTATCTGGCCATCTATCGTCGCTTTTATCTATTTTTATAATCTTATTAACTTTAGGCTAAGTTAGAAAAATGTCGAATAAGTTTGCTCCGACATTTTCAATTTTTTGAAAATATTGACATGGAAATTTATTGGATAATTTCAATTTTGACGTCATACCAATGATCCAATAGTTATTGAACTTGTGAAATGACATATGTTATATGATATTTATCATATATTTCCCATCAAACATCCTTTAAATGGCATATAGGAAATTTATGTGTTATTTTCCAATACTTTTAAACGATACATTTCGTATATATTTGCTTCCTTCATGCTAATATTTTGCATAACTGATCTATTATAATTTGACTAGATAAAGTGTTCCTATCAATTATTCATGTTAGCCTGTCTATAGTGTGTACGGTAAGCGGTACAACAGAATTAAACGAACATTCTGCTCTGATTATTTTATCATGAAGCCATATAAACTAGTATATAGATTCTAAAAGTATTTTAAAACTCCATATTTGCATATTTACATCATGATAGACACGCTCTGTACAGTACGTCTTATTGCTAATAGTAGAATCGGTTCCATGCCAACTGCTCTGCTATTCAATAATATAAATAACGTATACGGAAAATTTTATGATTATTCCGAATAAAAATATGGATTTTTGCTTTAAAGTTGAGCAAGATCTATAGATAAACATATAATTAGATTTAAGGCTATGGTCAGTACTATATCTTGATAAATCGGCTTTAAATTATAAAAATATACAAAGCTAACATAAGCATCTTTCTTAGGTCTGTTCCTGGTCAAATATATTTTAACTCGGCCACGTTAGCTGTAATTTAACTTTAGTATATACATATTAAACTAGACATAATGTAGTTTACTGACAGGTTCATAAATCTGTGTAAGATAAAAAGATTTAAGTGCAGAATGTTGCTAAATCATGACAAACTACAAACTTTAATCTTTAGATAAAATTTTTAGAAAAATCATGCCAAAGACAGAAAATATTTTCCGATTCAACTATCGTTAAATTATTTAATATGAAGGCAAAAGAAAGAAATATGCATTTAAATTTTGATTTAGCATTTTATTAATTTTTTATTAGTAAAAAATTATGGTTTGAAATCTAGTTAGGCAATCTTATACAGTTAATAGGGCCACACATATTGATGTGATTATGCAAACTTAATTTTATAAATAGTACAGGTTATGTTTAATATTTAATTATTAAAAAATATTAATTACTTAACCTAGTAGAGCTATCTAAATTGTGATTAATTGTGATAAGAAAGAAGGAAGACTTTTAGCTCAGAATATATTTTTGCAGCCCAAATATTGAAAATTTGAATAGATAAAAACTATATTATCCATTACACATGAAATTAATCATAAAAAAAATATTTTTTCTGATAAAATAGTTTTTCATCTCGCTTTATAAATATGTTACAAAACAGAATTTTAATTTATCTTAAAGTTACTTATATTTTTCTTCATGAAAAACGTAAGATTCTTTTCAACTTAAATGTTTAATATTTTAAATTGAAGTATACAATCTATATTTATACAAGAGATTAATAAGGCTATTAAAAAATTTACTTTACAAAGATTTCTAAAAGAAATTGAAGGAAACATTTTGTAGAAGACCACACACAAGTACTGGACAAATATAAGATACAATAAAACGTTAAGTCTATCTTGAGTAGGCTATTCAAATTGTTTTATAATAAATATTTTAAAGCTAATAAATCGTAAATTAATTACATAACCTATTTTTAACGAAACATCATCCATCCTTTATGAGACAAGAATGTAACTAAGAAGATAAATTTGGCTTTGTCATCAGAAAAAAATTGCATGTCATGTTGATGTCTCAATGATGCCAATAAGAGTTACGTGATGATAATATTTTAAGTGTTTAATGATATTTGCAATTACTAGACGGAAGTAGACTCATTTATAAACTGAAAATGAAAAAATTTGGTTTATGAAGTTGGCATTTGTTCATATCTACATTTAATTTAGCCAATTGTAGCCAATATTCTATAACATGAAATCATCAACTAAAGATATTAAATTTTCCTTATAATTTTAGTTATCTTTAAAATCTTAATAATAAAAAAATTTAACAAAGCAGTTTATTCTATTTACCGTATAAGAACAGTAAGAAAGCTTGTATTTTATATTTCAAGGTTAAAAAACTTTATAAATTTTAGATTAAATCTAAAATTTAAACCTTGAAATTTTCAGAAGTGAAATCAAAAAATTAAATTTTATAAGCTTAAGATAACTTTATTTTTTTAAATTCTTTAATAAGAGAATTATTATATAGTTTTTTTTCTGCACATTAATAAATAATAAATTTTTATATTAAAAATAATTCCTGAAAACAAAACTAAATATATTTATAATATTTAGTTTTGTTTTCAGTGTTATAGACTTTATAAGCCAAGTGTTATAACAAAATTTTAAGATTTATTTTTATTTTAATGAGATGAATAAATTTTTTAAAAAATGCTTTAACATCTTTTATGATAAGTTAAAAATCTTCGGAAATTTCTAAACGAACATTTTTGTATATCACACTTTTTAATAGCGTAATATCAGCTAATTAGATTTTGGATTTAAATATAGATATCATCAATGTCACAGGATCCAAATCCGTGAATAAAAAGCTAAACTTAGAAACTTATCTACAATCTGAATGATTATGCTAATTTCATATTTGATAGTCTATTAGTATAGCGTAATTTTGTTATTTAATGTAGAAGAAAAGATAACATTTAAATAGACGTATACAAATTAAATTAATTTTTTCTTTGTATTTTGTATTACTTCCGTATAACGGTACTGCTTAAAGAAAAAAAATAACCCCGAAAAATAACACAATTTAAATAAAAATCGTTAAAAATTTAAAAATAAACTTTATATTAGTTTATTGTCGAAAATATTTTAGAATAGAAAATACTTTTTTAATTATTTTAATAAGTTGTAAGTTATCTAATGATTAACCTTTTGAAGCTATTCTAAATTCCTTTCCTAACAAAAAGTTTAATTGGCTTATTCCCATTAAGATAATTTGGAAGGATTTCAGGTTTCATGTCCGCTTGTTTCTTTCCTTTTTTTTTTTTTTTTTTTTTTCCACTGATAAACGATATATTGTCTTAGTAGTTTTTAAATGGTTTTACTTTTAGGACAAGAATCTTTGTGGTGGTCCATTACCAACGTTTAGTTTCAACAGCAATCTGGTTTTATACTAAATTCGCTATAGCTTCCTGAATATTTTCCATTACAACTTTTTTTCTTATTTTTTATTTTTCTTTTAAAATTCTTTATATTTAAATTTTAAAACTATTTCAATATTATATTTTTACAAAAAAATAATTATTATAAAATTACTATTATATACAGTACAATACGTATTATTTCTGGCTAAACTGTAAAGGTAAATTAAAAAAAAATTATAAAACTATAAATACTTAATTTGTATTTAAAACCAAAAAAGTAGAGTGCAAAAGGTTACTTAGAATTTAAAGATGACGAATAAAATTCATTTTAACGTATAAATTTGCATTTGAAGAGTTGAATAGGTCAACGTTTACAAGGAATTATTTCACGGTTAAATTCTTAAAACATTGCTAATACTGGTTTTCTATAGAATTATTAGCGAGATAAATTCAGCTAATATTCTGTTTATTTTCGTGAGTAGATTTTAGAAAGTACCCAAATCTATAAAGAAAAATAATTGGAATTTTTAAAGATTATATTTAACCCTTTACTTTTGTACTTTTTAAGAATTCGACATACATCACCAACATTCGCATTTCAATGTATATGTTAGAACTGTTTTGCAGGAATCTTATTTTCAATACTCAGCAGATGGTATTTTCAACCGAAGGGGAGAAAATTCCGACATGCAGAACGTTCTGTCCCACACCTACAGGCGACTTCAAAACTTGTCAAACTGGTACATGACACGTCCCTACGCCTTCTTGTGTCGCGAAGGACTAACTTTGAACGTGACACCATCCCGTTTGTGAACTTTTACTTCGTTTTCCCTCCTCTCTTCTTCCCCTTTCGCGTTTCCAAAGAAAAAAGGACACCAAGCTCCATTTTTCACAACACCAAAACAATCAAAATTGTTGTCGCACGAGTTTGATACCAACATTTTCTTTAACTCCCCCATTCCTATCGAACTTGACAAAACACAGATATGACGTAGGCTGCTAAGAAAACATGGAAGCGATCTAATTAGGGATTTATATATTCCGAGTTAAGCCCGAAAATGAAAGTGGCGATTATAAAATGAAAATAAATATTCATATTTCTTTTAAGAATACCGAATATAAATAATTTATTCTTTGCCTAATTTAGTTGTTGGTTCGGTTTTATTTAAGATTCTGACGAATCGCTCCTATTATCCTCTCAATTTTTGTGCTGGTAATTTTTTTTCTTTGCTATCTTTGAACTTCCCCCCGTTCTGCAATTCTTTTTCTTCTCCATTTACAGGAATATTGTCCTCAGCAATCTTCAACTTTATTAAACGTTGTTTCGACCACGCCCTCTTTGTGGTGTAAAACCAACCACGCCTATTGGTCGATTTAGAATCGTCACTATGACCTATACTTTGTACAATAATCAGGAATATCAAAAATGTCATTATCGGTGCGGCGTCATCCGCAAATAATGCTTTCTTGGCAAAATCCTCTCACCCCTATCCGGCTCCGACTATAAAGTTGCATTAATCGCGAAGTAGCAAAATTTTTGGATTCCGAACTGCAAACTGATCCCTTCGGAACTAATTTAAATCATATTTATTGAAAGCGCTATCGCATCTTTGCGATATTTTAACCCCGAGATCGGATCGAATATCCAAAAATAAATATAGATCCAGATACGTACCTATATCGTGTTCGAGTAATGATTTATTAATTGTGACAGTCGGGTCTGTCGTGAGTGGTACCTTGTGCCGTTGGAGTCATCATGCTCTACCTTATGTACACAGGTGGCAGAAGTCAATATTTGGGAGGGCGGGTACCAGTTTGCCCTATAACACCTAATTGTGCCATTATTCACAGACACGTACTGAACTATGCTCCGTTTCTTACTTTTCCAATCTCTAACCGTCTTCTCACTTCTACATTTACAGGTAGTCATGACGTCACGCACTTCGGCACTCTCCTTTCCTATAGAATTGGTAAAAAAAATTTTCGTCTCGGCTTCTGACAAAGCCAGTTTAATCAGGAAGTTTTTGCATTATTATTAATCGGCCGAGCTGGAGAGTGTGAGAAAGAGGAAAACAACCGAGCAGGGTTAAATCCATAACAATTTAGGCATTTCAATTATGGTCACAACTTTTACGTTACGTTCATTTAAACGCGTTTTTCAATGACACAGTTGTAAGAGAATGATCCCCATAGGCAAGAGTAGGGCAGAGAGTATGGACGTCTGCCAGACAAGTGAACATTTATCATTCTATTTCTTCGTTCTCTCACCACCTATTATCAAGAAGTACCAAACGAAATGCCGTTACCAATAAAGCGGAATATCTCATTGAAAAAAGGAGTCGTGGGCTCGACACCCTCACAGTATCTTTTCCCGGAGGTCTTGTGAGGTGCGAATTTCCACAGTTTAAAATTTCCCGAACCGGAACTGGACCAATTTTCGCAAGTAAGCGTGACAGCGCCTCGGGGATCCGTCGCGCTAATGACAAGGTGGGATCAGCATCGACTCGGTATAATTCTACCGCCATCCATAAAACTCATCCCTGTAATTTCGGCAGAGACTAAGGTCGATGACGGATTGGAAAGGAACTGTTGGCGAGAAATTAACATTGTTTTCTAACCTTCCTCACACGTACATTATTATAGTCGATCGACCCGCTTTCTCTCTTATACACGCTTGTAAGGTTGCAGGAAATGAATCGTGAACAAATCGGAGGAAAGACCAAGAACGTCCCCTCGCTTCTGACATCAATACACTGCCATTAATCTAGGATTAATGCAACTTAAATAGGTCAAAACGACTCCGGCACTCAAATTAGATTTTTATAACTACGAAATAAAACGTAGCCCTTTCAAATTATTTCATTTGCATGATTTTTAATACGTCATTAAGGAGTTGGTACCACTTCCATTAATCATTAAGGGGAATGATGTTTCTTCTCTCCCTTCAATTTATTCCCTCTAGCTGTTGTCATTTGGAGTCAATGAAATAGAAAGGATCACCGATACAGTTTCATTTTTCATGGAGTGTGGCACGTGCCCATCGTCAAGTCTTGCCCAACCTGCTGCAATAATAGGCTAGCTCTCTGTAGTAGCGCGAGCGGAGAAAGTAAACAATGAGGACGGGGGACGAGAATGTAAGAACAAACTATATTTAAACCCAGACAGCAATCAGCCACGTCATCTTCGCTGTTGACACTATAGGGGGATCGCGTGCTGTTCCCGCCTCTCGCCTCCTTTTTCGACTCCAGCTAAAACCGAAAGCAAGGAGCAGCTTAAAAGCAAAAGTCTCACTTAAAGTGAGATAATATCAATCAATTTTCGAGTAAATTTAAGAAAAGAAGTCCATTATCAAATTAGTTGCTCGATCTGGTTTATCTCCTTTCATCTAAAGGGACGTTTAGCTAAAATAAACGCGTGCTCTTCTACTTTTTCTATTCTCTTATTAATATGACGGAAGTTCGGAAGAAGAAAAGTTGAATATTTTAGGGTTTCACCTTCGGCCGGTTAAAAAACAAGGCAGATGTAACTCACTACAATAAATAAATCTTCAAGGCGAAACTTGTTGAACCCCCGACACTTGTTGAGTGAGGTTCGGTATAAATCAAGAAGTGGTATTGCCGACCGGCCAATGGGCCTTAGGCCTGAATCCAATTGCCTGAATTGCCATTCGTGACGAAGGCTAACTTGCTATAATATAACTTGTGTGCCCGGTTGAGAGGCCAAGCCACTAGGACCCGCATATCCATCGGGTGCGACACGGGAGGCCCAGGTGGCCAAAGAGCAATGGACCATACGGGCATCTCCACCACCTGTTTCTACAAAATTTACCTTAATGTATTTAGTTAATTACGATTAGTTTTTGGACCCGGATAGATATAATGCTGCTGAGCAGAGACGTAGAAATTACAGGGTGGTAGTTCCTACTACTATATTTGCAATTGCAGGAAGTTAAACAGTTGTTTAGCGAATGATAATGAAGTATTAGGAGAATTCAACATAGAAAAACCTTATTATTCTATCTTTTTCTATTAGTCTTTATCTATATTATAAAAACTGTTGTTTACATTAAAATTGACTTTATGATTTAATTTTAAGTTATTATTAAATAATTTTATTATATTTTTGTATTATTGTTATATCATTATATATAATAGTTAAATAAAATTAGAAAGTATTGATGTAGGTGGTGTAACCTACAGATTTACTACACGTTGAGAGAGAAGATTCGAACAGGTTACAATTACCATTTTTTGTTCTTTTTAACCTTATTCATTTTAATGATATTATGGGACTATTTAAATGTTTAGTGTGTAAAGCCTATCATATCTTACAAGCGAATTTTACGATGCTTTCTATTAATTTAATTTTTTTCTTAGGTTTGGAATGAGCCAATCAGTTATTCTCCTATCGATATTTCCTGCTGTAGGCAGTTAAAAAGCCCCGTGTTTCATTAAATCCTTAAATGCTCCTCTAAGTGGTTCCTCTTTTTTCTTGCTTCAATTTTTGCGTTATCGAATTGCGGCTTGGGGCAATAGACACATTGAAGAGTTTGTACATCGTTAACACTGATTGCTATTCTATCGGAAAGCAAGACATTAAAACCAGTTCTTTTGGCAACGGAGCCATGTACGAACTTTAGATAACGTCCGAGTTTCACGATAAGGGTCAAAAAATATCTATCTTAATTTAAACTTGCATATTGAAAGTAGAATTGAGCATCACCTAATCTATAGGATAAGAGAAATCATTAAAGTTGTAAGACTGTTGCATAAGATTTGTTTTTATTCTTCATTGAATTTCAAACTAGGTCTAATGTTATCATGTCAAGAGCTGCTTCTACTTCCTCATAATCCTATTCATGAATTGCTTATAGCGGTTTGGCTGAATGACCTACAGGCATCTAAATTCCGGGCTGTGGGTATATTAGAGGGCGTTAATAATACCGTACAATTCAGACTTCTTACCATTACTGATATCCCTGCAACAATAATTACTCTAGACCTATATTTATATGAATATTATTCCTATATCTTCCAGTGCAAATCGTACTTATCAATTAGCCAGACTGAGTGGTTCTTCCAATACAGTTTCAGACAACGTATTTCTTATTTTATCATATATCTTATTGGTCGGAGTATAATTTAACGGAAAAAATGATTGGTGGGAAGTTTTGTTCTGTCAACCATGAAGCACGAGTGTGTAGAGATTGGATGTTAGATCTTCTTACTAACGGTTTTACACGCTTTATGTACAGTACTATACGTTCCATTGTAAATAAAAGTTAAGAATAAAGCTTAATTTTAATCATGATTTAATAAATTTTTTTATCTTTGCTATAAAAATAACTAAAAGTGTGAAATAGAAAATGACATTTTTATTGATTCAACCGAAACGTCTTTATTAGATAGATCATCACAGAAATTAGAAAATTATTTGCCATTAAAGGTGATAATAATTACAAAATTAACAGCCTTTTTTTATACTTTTAAATTGTAAAAAATTAATAAAACTTTTTATCTATTACAAAGTTTGCTTTTTCAATTTATGACTTTCGTTTAATGTAATGATTTAAGATTGTGCTAATGTCCTAAGATATCGATTGAAGAACAAATAAGCTAAAGGCAATTTTTGGGCCTAAGGTGTTTGAAACGAAAATACAATATAAGAGGTTTTTATTGTTTAATGATGATTAACTAATTTGATATTTCTCTTTTTTGGTTGTTATTGTTTGAACCTACTAAAATTAATGTTAGGAAGTTAGCAAAGTTTACATAAAAACTCGCAGGCGAGACATAACATTGTTAAAACACTGATTATCTTTCAATAAAATAATAAGTTCTGTACACAGTTTTATTATTTAGGTAAATTTTTAATTTAAAGGTTCAAATTTTAGTAGCTTATTTAAAATTAAATATTAGAAAAATGGATTGTATTTGGAAGAAATGATAAATTAGAGTCTGTATATTTATGTTAATATAATTTTTACGATAAATTTGCGAATATTTTACTACTTTAAGAGTCACAAACAGAATTATTTGAATATATTAATAGTAACACCACAATCTCTATTGATTATGAATTAAAACATATTAAAGTATTTCTAAATTTTAGAATTTTTAAAACTATTATTTATAGACCTGTAGCTATTGTACAGTTCTGCATTCATCAGTTAGACTTTCTGCGATTATTAAACTCTCTATTGCAACTTTCGAATTCTTTGCAAAATTTCGGAAGTCTTTGGAATGTATTTAAAGAATTTCATAAAGTCTTTCTTAATCTTCTCTATAATAACTTATCTTCTGTTCAATTAACTTTGAAGCGAATTTTAGTTATGATATCGTAATTTTAAACGCTTTAATTTTCAAAAGTCTTTTAAATAATATCAGTAAAATGATTTGATTGTATGGTCTTATTGTTCTTGTATAAATTCCTATCACCCAGTTCTTAATATTTATTAAAACTAATAATCGTTAATTTTTTAATGGTAATTACACTCAATTTTCTTATCCCAAGACTCAATAAAAGTTTCAGAAAGCCGAAATTGCTTCTTAGACTTTAAATTAAAGAGAAGAGAAGGTCATAAATCGAGGACCCATTCTTTTCAATATAAATCTTCATTGTTAACTTAATTTCGTAACGGTTATTAGAGTGGCTACATCAATTTCAGAAGTCTTCGAAAAGTTTTAAATACTAGAAAAATAAAGTAAATTGAAATACTTATAAAAACTTCTTAGAAGAGACAATAGTTAGTTTAAAAACTACAAATGTCTTGTGTTCCAATTGAATTTTTCCTCTTTTTTTTATAATCTGTTACTACTACACAATAGTTGGAACCAATCAAAGGTTGGGTGCTGGAGACAAGGTGCACTGTTCTTTAAGGCAGCTGCTTTCTTTCCGAGAGCAATATTCCGTGAGAATCGTGAGATTTGTGTCGCAAAAATTTACATGTAAAAACAATTGAAATGTAAACGACTAAGATCATGACATGAGAACAGCAGGCTATTCGATTCGAGCAGCTGGGGTGCTACCATGTATCTGTACTATTTGATGAAATAGTTGGGCCCCATGTCACATGACCCTTGCAGGTGAAGCGGTCTAACTTTAGTAGACCTAGACTTGTATTCATTAAACTAGATCTGGTGTATCTAATTGACCGGGGCTACTTGACACTGGGTGTCAGATCGTAGGTAACAGTCATGATCCTGCTTTTACTACAGTAGCCTGTATCCGTAGATATAAAAGCATAAAAAAATATTCATCTGTGATGATCCGAGAGATAGAGATAGGAAGTCTATTTACGTGATTACTTGTTAATATAACAAGTAATCACGTAAATATTATTGTAGGAATTTGAGATAAACGATCTACAATGAGGAGGGATGTTTACGTATGACCTTTATATGAAACTCATACGGGCTTATAATTCAATAATTCTCCTCAACTATATAAATCTCGTGTATGTGGCAGAATTATGATTTAACTTTTTCCAATCGGGAAGTAAATATTTTGTACAATAGTAAGTTAATAATTATGCAAAATATAAACTATGAAAAATTCAAAATAATTTTAATGGCAAATTGTAAATTTGAGAATAAATAAATATTCATCTAAAATAAATTTTAATGATATCAAGTTTTTATCAGCAGTGAAGGAAATTCGAATTTTTATGTTTTAAATTCTTATAAAAGCTTTATAGCCATTATTATCTTATAAAAAACATGCATTCTTAATTGGAAGAAATCGAATCTTGGCTGTAATAATGCTAAATTTTTAATGAAAATTTAATTTATTTCCTTTAAAAACTAAATTTAATTGATATTTTACAGCTTATGAAAATAAATTAAATTTATATTTAAATTTAATAATGAAAAAAAAATACTGAATTAAATAAACTTACTGTACAGTACATAATTTTCATATTTATTTAAGTTTTCTCAGCAATAATTTATAAAAGTTCGGCATCAACTTAAACTTTATTTAAATTTCTGTCTATAGAAATTCATTTTCATAATATATCCTTTAAGTACACATAGTTTTAACAAACATATTTTGTGTTTAAATTAAAATTTTCCAACAGTTATCTCTATTGCTTCATCGAAAATATCGATTTTGCGATCATCAATCATTATAAATAACACAGGTTTTGTTTAAAACTTCTATCGAATATTTCCATAAAGATTAATTTTAAAGTGAATAATCTTCGTAACAGGATTAACAAACCAATAAATTTTTTTCCTCAGAAAAGATTCAATTTTTAGAAGTCTTTCCACATGTGAGAAAGACTTTAAAAATTGAATCTTTGAAATTCTAATGCTATTTCTAATTGTTTTATAAAGGACTTTTCTTCCACAATAGAAAAAGTGTTTTTTTTTCTTTCTTTAATATTACAAGTATAAATTTTAGATCAAAATAATCTATGAAGCTTACTACAAAGTCTACTTAACACATAACTTTTCTTCTTTCCTCCCTAGGACCACACATGCTCAAGCAATCTGTTATTAATGGCCTGGAAGTGATTCTATTTTCTATAATTTATTTTTCTAGTTTCTTGTTTTTTTATCAGGAACTTTTTGTTTTTGCTTTTTCTAATCTTTATTGATAAATTAAGCAAATTTGCAAGGTAAACAAATATTGAGAATGGAAAAGGGTTTCGGTTCTCATATCCATTAAAACTCAATGGATGTATCTTGCATCGTTATACGCTTATTAACATTTAAGAATTAACATATATTAGTACTTTAATTTCATTCATCTGTTGTTTGGATGATAGAATTTGCTTTTCGTGCAAGTAGATCAAAGAGTCTAACATCTGCAAATTTATATTTTCCCCCGATTGTAAGTGATGTTTGATTTGTGTCCTACTGTATTTAAATGTTTTCATGTTTATATGTATTGAGGAGATGGACCATCACCTGGCTTCATATTCAATAAGAATATTCATTTCGGATATGTTTAAATTTCGTATCTTCCTGCCTAATTATTACCGCTCTTGCATAACGATAACATTAACAGGTGTTTATCAATTGGATCTCCCGTACAAATATGCAACAATATATGCAGTCTTAGCTTATAAAAGCGCATTTATGCAACCGTAAGTTCACAGTGGACATTAATTATCAATCAAAATTAGGGATTTTTTCCCTTGAGGTTTCACGTGTATTACCTGTAGACATATTGTTTATTAATAGGGAATTTTTGTTTAGCAATTGTTATTTTGTATGGTTAAATCGTAACCTACATATATAATAAACGGGCAGATGTATTTTGATAAATTTTCCAGTTAGTCCTTTATTTAGTTTTAGAAACGATTAGCCTAAATGTTTCTTTAGGGGGTAATTAAAGTTCTTGTATAGAATTTAATGAATATTGTAATCTTTAGCGAAAAATGTAGAGTCTGTAATATTTTACCATCATACGTGACGATTGTTTGAAATTTAAGTGTTTTGAGCCAGCACGAACGGATAGTTTTGCATGAGAATAATTAATATAAGAAAGGAAGGAGAGCCACAAAAATAACTCAAGAGACTCCGAGAGGAGAATGTGACGAACACTTTTCGAAAGCAATAGAAATGCTTTTATCACATAAATATCTATCCTGACTTAAAGAGTTACTATTAACTTTTCCATTAGTAGGTCGGTAGAAGCTAAAGAATCGGAATAATCTGGAGCCACAGTAGCAGAAAAGGGGCGCACAATAGGTATGTTAAATATTGTATGTGTGGTGCAGAACATAAAAAGATTACATCATTAAAGAAATAGTAGCTACATGAACTGGCAGAACACAATAATAGGCGAGTCTATATATCACGGAGAGACAGATCTGCTCAGCTATATTCTCTCTTTCAAACAAGAAGCATGGAGGGGAGCGTGAAAGGATTTATCAGAAACGGCGGGGCTCTCACTTTAATTTCCGTCCACCATGCAGCTCACGTAGCAAGCCGCTAGATTGTGGACGGTTTACCGGGACCTCAAAAATTTTCCACCGCACAGAGGCCTAATCAGGCTTAGCTGTGCCCTGGTTGGCCGTATATTGGGTTATGTTGTGGAGCGGTTGGCGGATTATAGAACTGCATTCTCTCTGCTACACCATCTAATGCTCCTTCTAAACTGATGCTTGCAACTCGGCAAATCATCTCCGGATGAAATTGGATGGTGTTCTTCCACTCGCATTCTAAAAAACATCACCGCAGACTCCGACATTTTTTCAATTTTTTTCAACATTTTTTCCTTTCCCGTAGTTCGGGCTTTACATAATTCTTAACGTAACACGCCTTTATCGTCGACATGGTGTTTAATACGTCGATATGGCAACAATAACAATTAACATGTTAATGAAAGAAATTAGTATGTTAATTTTACTCGGCAAATGACAGGTCAATAAGAAGCTCGCAGTTTCTACTTCAACTGGAAGAAAATAAACATTTCCGATACATGTCACGGATGTCGGTCCTCGCTTCGGGATAAAATGTCATCCTTACGATACTAAAGGACAATGTATTGCCCTCTGATATCGCGTTTGGACAGTTTAGAACACTGCAAGTGATTTCTCGACTTCATCGAGCTAAAAAAATTCTAGTTACTAATTTATTTTTCTTACAAATTTCTTTTCTACCTTTCCAATAAGTTTACTCTTGCTATATTTATAAGAATAAATTTAAACATCACTTGTTTGTCTTGTTTTAATTCTGTTTCTGAATACACGGAAGGAGAAATAATTTCGAACTATACATTGTTAGAAGTCTTGCCTCGCCTATCATTACTTTTGTATCAAAAATAAGTAGATTAATCGTAGCCCTGGGGACTCCGAGACATCTTTTATCATGTACAAAATCAGAATGCACAATTATTAAAAGCAGAAAGTTTTACCTACGAAACTAAAGTCAACACTAGATTAATCATTGATATTTTCTAGTGCAAGTAGCAAAGATAAATAAGTTACTATTCTTTTGAATTACTGGCTATTATTTCAGATTTATCTTCTTTCTCTAAGGCTCCTTTCTTCCTATGAATGAATTTATCTTTATAAAAATTAATTTCAAATCATTTCTCAGAGTTTTTTTTTCTTCTTTTTGCATTTAAAATCTCTTTGTTTATTATTTTTAAAGTTATACAATAAATATTGTCTATATAAATTTTTATAATAAATTTATAAATACGAAATGTTCAAAACAGAGGATAATCCTCTAAAATTGATGAAGAAGTATATTTATTAAGCTACAGGTTTAACTTTTATTATTTTTGTAGAATGTATATAATTCTACATAATAAAAGAGTCATTTAATGGGAACTTCCTCGAACATTGATTATCTACAGCAGAGATAAGGAGTTTTATAAAAAGTATTTTTAGTTGGGAAGAGTTGCCTTGTAGAGAATATATTTGATATGTTCTCCAGACATACAAAGAATGATTTTATTTTAGCGTGCTGGAGTTTAATTTATCATTAAAATGAATTGTTTGACTTAGGAATAAAATTAAGATATGATTATAGCCCATTCACTCTGAAATTATGTTTATTCGTAGAGGGGGGAAAAAAACCCATTGAAGTCAACGCCAGGAATGTTTACAAAGACTTTTTTCCCACAGATATTTTTCTTAGTCGTATATATAACGAATGTGAATAATGCTACAAACACATATCAAACTGTTAAAATATTTAAGAAAATATATAGTTATTCTAAATGAATAAGGATCATAAATAGTAAAATTTTCCTCTTAAATTTTTCTTTTAAAGGTTATTTTAAAAAAGAAAAAAGACAATTTCTCTTGTAGAAGATTTTAAAATATTGTATATATTTGTTAAGTATTTTGATTGAAATTAGTTGTGGAATGTCAGATATCTATTTTGACTCGATTTGATTATAAGTAAAATTTGCATATTGGCAGATATTTTAATTTTGTCTTCCCACTTCTAACCAAAGATGATTGTACTAAAGACGATTAATACATATCTTAAGTCGTTTATACTTATATTAACTCATTTAAATTACTTTTATTATTAAAAAAAAAAAGTTTATTTTATAAAGAATTTCGATTCGAAAAGTTTTGTTAATTTTAAAAATAGTTATTTTATATTTTAATAAATGTAATTAAATTAAATTTTTTTCNAAGATAAGTAAGGCTTTTTTTGAATATGGAAGCATCATCTTCAATTATCATCAAGATGCTTTGTGTTATATTTCCGATTAGGCTAATTTTTATTGGCAAATTCAAACTAAAATTAAATTTAAAATAACAGTTAAAATTAAACACTCCGCGTAGAGTTGAAGAATATTTGTGATAAATTATAATGGAAGTAAATCGGTATAGCAAATAATTAATTAAAGCTTAATTATGACCCGTATAGATAAATGAATTAAAGAAAGGAATATATAAACTTATATAAATATATATTAAAGATAGGCCGTGGTGATGTGTCGAATGAACTGGGACGATCATCAGGAGTTGCGACACTACCGCAAATCTATCATCCGAGTTGCATCATCAGTGACAGACTAATGAAGTTCACATGCTCACTTTAAATAGACCTAAGCCTAATTTAGTGTTGTTGCGTCGATTTTTCTCTCCCCCAAATTCGTACAGCTTATTAGAGTACGAAGAGACTATTGCCAACCCCTCCACTCTGTTATAATTTACACCCAGGGGACGAAGGAATGCAGAACCGCAGTACAAGACCCACAACTAACTCGGGGCGGTATTTGATATTAAACAGGAACGTAACGCAGAGGGGAGAGAGAGAACGATTATCTACGACGTCCAATTGAATAAGTCAAATATAAAAATGTTTAATACAATGTCTAAAAGAATGAGTTAATAATTTTCTTTTATGTATATTATTACAGATTTTGCAGTTATTAAAAGAAGAGAGGAAGAGTGGACTTTGCGGTTAACAAATATTTTTAAGTGTAGCCAGTGCATACTAAAAGTTAGATATCTTTCAAAAGTGAATGGCAGCTTGTCCAACCGGTTTAATATCACAGTGGGATGGAGTCAAAGATGTGACATGCCAACATGTTTGTCCAATGTATAGGCTATATGCCAGCATGAGAAATTCCAATAAAACTAAGAAACATGTTATTACTTGCTGTCGTGCAACTAAATCTGAAAAACAAACCTTCGATATCGGTTAATCTTATATATTTTTTCTTCATAATAATGTTTTTATTTATTTGATAATGTCACAAAGTTGTCTCGTTAAAAAGATTGTTTAAACTATAAAGTTTCGTCCATATTGTAAATAATTAATGGTTTTAATTTGTAAGGATGAAAATGTAATTTTCTACTTTGTTACGACTTTTAATTAAATTTAAAAGTGGATTTGTCAAAGTTGTTTGTCTGCGTTTGTATGCCATTTTTCAGATATTACGGACGACCAACTTTACTTACGAAATACAGAAACTTTGCATACCTTTAATCAATTACGTGAAGATAAACACGTTTTAAATTGATAAAACCTTTTTAAATAAACAAAGCGAAGGTTTATTTATATATTTGGGAAGAATAACGGTGATTTACTCGAATCGGACATTGGGGAGATGGCATTATGATGATAACCCAGTCCATAGTCTACTCATTGATCTAAGTTTGTCTTCGGGGATTTGTTTGACACGGAGACTAACAATAAACCACTCCACCACCAACCTTCCACCAAAGACCGAAATTTTCATCATAAAAACATTCAANTTCTCAAGTGTTTTTAAATTCACATGGATATTGATTGAAGATTGACAATGTTTGTTGGACAATGTCTATGATATGGGTCTTCCTTATCTAAAACATTAGATACTGATGATCAAATTGGTTAGTTTGTCAATTTCGGTATTAATACCTGCAATTGCTAGTTTAAAATAGTATTGGCAGTCTTACTATTAATAAGGAATAATCTTGGGAACGACGACTCAGGAGCTTGCCTTGAGTAATCACAGGAGTGATTACTGCTTATATAGAGTACACTAGCAGGAACTTTTTCCAGAGATTATATGACTACTGATCACCACTAAGGATGCAGAGAATCTTTGGAAAAAAGTTAAGGTTATCAGAAATGTAATGTTTTCTGAATATTACACAATGATAGACCAAATCAAGATATGTAAATAAAAACTACAAGGTGTGCATGCTTTGAATTAGAAAGATCTAAAATTCCTTTCTAACTCTTGAAAGTTTATATAGTCAAATTCATTGAAGCTGTAGTCCACTTAAATGTTCTACAGCTAAAATAACATTTTATTTTATGTGTATAATTACCAATTGTGTGTTTATTTTATTTTTCTTGTTTCATTTATGATTAACGATTTGAACATTTACTTCAAACTATTCTTTCCATTGTCCTGAAAATGATCTATATAAATGAGATGATAAAAAAAAATTAAACTTAAGTCTATAATAAAGACATTAATAGGAAACGGCACCAAAGAGAAAGATTAATGAGAGAGATCCTTCAGATCTAAGATCTGAATATCTAACAAGTTAAGACATATTTAAACATTTTTTAAATGAAAACTTAATTAAAATTAAATTAAAAGTCGATTAAATTATGCTTTAAGGCTAAATGCAGGAATATATTAATTTGAAAATTATATTAAAAGGTCATAACTTGTATCAAATGGATGAATGATTAAATAATTTATATATAAATAGATAAACTAAAATTTACATAATAAATAAGTGAAAAAAATTCTTTCATCATCACATAACTTATAGCTTGTAACATAAAACTGTTCAAGTTAATTAATTTATACTAATGATAAGATAAGTAAGGCTTTTTTTGAATATGGAAGCATCATCTTCAATTATCATCAAGATGCTTTGTGTTATATTTCCGATTAGGCTAATTTTTATTGGCAAATTCAAACTAAAATTAAATTTAAAATAACAGTTAAAATTAAACACTCCGCGTAGAGTTGAAGAATATTTGTGATAAATTATAATGGAAGTAAATCGGTATAGCAAATAATTAATTAAAGCTTAATTATGACCCGTATAGATAAATGAATTAAAGAAAGGAATATATAAACTTATATAAATATATATTAAAGATAGGCCGTGGTGATGTGTCGAATGAACTGGGACGATCATCAGGAGTTGCGACACTACCGCAAATCTATCATCCGAGTTGCATCATCAGTGACAGACTAATGAAGTTCACATGCTCACTTTAAATAGACCTAAGCCTAATTTAGTGTTGTTGCGTCGATTTTTCTCTCCCCCAAATTCGTACAGCTTATTAGAGTACGAAGAGACTATTGCCAACCCCTCCACTCTGTTATAATTTACACCCAGGGGACGAAGGAATGCAGAACCGCAGTACAAGACCCACAACTAACTCGGGGCGGTATTTGATATTAAACAGGAACGTAACGCAGAGGGGAGAGAGAGAACGATTATCTACGACACGACAGCCACAACAGAGTTTAGCTGGCTTGCGGTTTTAGGCCTAGCAAACGCAGACATTCCACTAGAAATGAGTCATGGAGTATGAGACTCCGACTATGGAACTTATATATTGCGTTCAAACCAGCCAAGAATAATTTTTTTTTTCTTTTTTTTGCATCCGAAGAATGTCGGTACCAAAATTATTAAATCGGCATAGAGACGAATTCGATCTTTCTAGCAGTTAGAGAGATAATTAACCAATAACGATAGCTCTATATCGATAGCGAATCATGTTTGCAAAACTTTTTTTAAGCCCGGATAAATTGAATAAACCGGATGGTAATTTACTAACAAAGATGAGATGAAAGAGCGAGAGAGTTTGATCAGCATTCTGATCCATTGTTCTACATGTTTCTTTGCAGTCTAATCCAGTAGATGTCAGCCTAATTTCCTGGCCAGTCGGGAACGAACGTGGTTCCTTGTGTCGGGGGAACCTCTATTGTGTCGTCGGTGACATAGAGCAGAAACCCTCACTCAAATAATGTCATTTCAATAAGGTTTCCTCACCACGTTCACAGCTAATGTAATCAAGCTAGGACCCCTGCTGCCCGGCCTCCCTTTATTAACATAAAATGACAGACTTCGGATGTTCAACTTTTCGACGCTTGCCTAATTTATATTGGGTCGGCGTTCGACGAGTTGGGACCATGCACATCCCGACAGAGTCCAGAACACAAAGTGAATTTCGGCTCGACGACTATGAAACCATAATTTATGGGACAGTTTTTTGACTAGAATGGTAGAATTTTCGATGAGTTCAACTTTCTCTATAAAGTTCATTTACAGTTAAGAGACGAGTAGCTTTAATCTTAAAATCCCTATCAAGCTAATTATCGCTGACTACTGTAAGTATTTTTTTTTAAACGTGTAGGATGATGAAATTTTCCTAATAATTTAATTACGAAACTAAGTTTAGTTTATTTGTCACGTTGTTTATTAAACGAGATGTGATAAATATCAGTTAAAATGTTTCTAGGGCGTTTGTTTTTAATTTAATACATGGCAATTATGATTAAATATGCATATTGTAATTAAGAGTTTAAATCTCGAAAGCTCATCGATAAACTGTCAATCAAACTATCGAAATTATGAAATGCTTTGCTTCCTGTTTATTATCCGATCGGTTTTAATAAGATATCAACAATCTTTTTATTTTTATTACTTTGAAATTAAAGGAAAATTTAGTTCAACTTACAATCGATATAGATCTACTGGAAATATATTATCGGTAAGTACTGTACTGTACTGTACATTTCATCAGAATTTGCTATGAAATTCTTCTAATGCTTATTTATAAAAATGTCCTACTTATTAAAATGATTGATAAATCGTAACAGACCTACTTTTTAACTTGATATGTTTCTTAATCGCTATAATGCGAACTGGGTGATCTTCTCGACTTTTTAAGGGCTTTTTTTGGATAGATCTTTATAAGAAAAAAACTTACATAAATTAAAAAGTAGATAATTTTTAACTTTTGCGATAGGTTATCTTAAAATCTAAGAAAAAACCCCATAGGAAGTAAGAAAACTCCCAAAATTAAAGAAAATCTACAGCCAAGCTGAGAAGAAAGCTCTGCAACAACGTTCAATATTAAAACTTCGCAATAAATAAAAAAGACGATAAATTTAAAAAAAAAAGATCATTTTTCTTAGTTAGATTGTAATCTAACAAGAAAACAACTAACGCTTATCTATTGAGTAAAAAATCACAAAAATTCTGGGTAAAAAAGTACAAATCGTTGGAAATTGAACTTTATAACCATTTCGAAAAACATTTAAATTAAAAAACTTTCAAGATAATTTATCAGAATTAATTTAACATAATATTAATAATATCTTAATATAGAAAATATTTTTTAAAATTTTCCCCATATTTAAATTATATAGGTTAAAATATATTAAATGTTATGAATCATTATTCAGAAAAATTAATATAATAGATATAGATCTTCTTAAGCCACATGATCTTTTTAAGTCATCCTCTTAAAAAAATGAATATATAACATAAAAATTCTTTATTAATATTTAAAGTTAATTTAAGAAATTACTCTAATTAATTAATATCTCATAATATGCAATCGATATCATTGTTTAAATAGATCCTTATCTGTTTTAAAATGTTATTGTATATTTTAATTAATTTAAAAATAATTTTAGATCATTATCTTTATTCCTCGCATAAAGATAAAACTACAAAGAAATTAAAAAGAAAAAAAAAATGAAATAATAATCAATGCTACCATGTCATGTTGTCATCTTTAAGTCATAATTCAAGATTTATATATTATTATTTTTTTCGTTTTCAGTAATTATTTTCAATTGAAGAACACGAAGTTTGAACATTTTACAACACGGTTACAATAACACTATTATTAATGTGCCATAAAACAAACCATAAATATAAGAGAGAAGAAACAGATAGGCCTGTGAGTACGTAAGAACAGACCAATAACTAGCAATATAAAAGTGGTTAATGAATGTAGAAGATGGAGAAATATCAGAAAGAGCACCTGATGCTAGCAAAAATTAAAAGGAGAGCAGGTGACAGCAACTAATGTCCAGTATGAGCCAGTTCGTTACGTGGACAGTCCAGATAAGAGAGTGCGTTGACAGACTTGAGCCTACCATCTGATAAACTCTGACTATCTACCACACCGAGCTATCCGTCAACTAGCTACTGCCAGATGGGAGACGGTAGGTTCTGCATCTGCTACCGTTTGATCCCTCTATTTGTAGATTTTTCGGGCTGGAAATGGGATAGATGATTCATTATCTGGACGTTATTTATGCATATAGTGTATATAAATAGATTGAGAGATAACTCATATACCTGTAAAAATATGAAGAGTAAGAAAATGCTCTCTTCCTGATTTGGAAGGAAGTGCTCGTTGTCTCATCTGGAAATGGAAGTGAGTGACTGGAAAATCGGAATCTTGCATCAACATCGACACCTGCGGCCAGTCACGTGGTGGAGACGGAAGGAAGTGAGATTAACGAGCATGCGCAATCCTTCCCTTCCTCCATGCATTGTTGGTTGGCCGAAGGATTTGTCAAGTCTTCGAAATGGGAATAATTATTGCGTTCTTTTTCTCTTCATCACTTTTTCTCTCTCTTTCAAGTCGCAAAAGACTAGTGACTTTTTCACCGCTAATTACCTGCTCATTTCCCGGTAAATCTCGTATCTACTGAATTGATTATGCAAATGCAACGAACCACTTAGGGTTGAACTAGTAAATCCTACTTCTCCCAATGGCGCACTTTGAGTCTGCACGGTAATTGAGTTTCTAAGGAACGAAAAAAGAATAAAAAAATTAAAAAAAAGAAAGAAGAAAGTCTGTTTAGTGTAAACAGACGAGGTTTTTAGCTGACTTTTAAAATGTAAATGGGATTTAACAGCGTTAAATGAAGATGTCACCACAAACTAGGACAGCCAGAGTTTGTTAGAAAATAGCCACAAACAACTACGATTCATACCAAAGACAACTTTCTGTTTACTGCCTTGACGAATGCCATGTGCAAAACCCGTCATTAACTAGAGAAAGCAGGCAACATCATTATTACTGCTGAGGACGAAGGGCGGGTGCTCGGTATGTAACATAAATGTTATTAAACGCCATATTCTAATAGAAACTCGTTTTTTAGCAACCACACAGTTCTCTCACAGATTACTGGATTACCGGTGATTGTTAGCACGTGTAATACTCTATGTCGCTACTCAGTAATTAGGCTTTACCTACTTAATGTTCGCTCTTCTTCTCGCCATCTCACTCCCTTCAGTTTGTTTAAAATAAAATTTTAAAAAACTTAATATTTTAAATAGGAATTTTTTGAAAAGTACTTTCTTTACAACACTATGTACACTGGAAACTGTTTAAATTATTTGCTATTAATACTCTAAACGTCTCTCTCTCTCATGTTTTTATCAAAAGAGACTTAATTAATATAAATTGCTTAGAATTAAATAGCATTAAAATGAAGTTAAATTATTTATTTATTAGTCTAGATGTGCCTATAATTAATTTAATTCATAACATTTAGTTTATCTGTAGCGTAAATAATAAACAAGATGCGTAATTAAAGTTTAAATTACCATATCAATACAGGCTTTAAAAGTTGCAAAAGAGGAAAATATTGATAATCAACAAAACGCGATTTCTCAAAATGTCTGGCTTACGAGTTTGGGAAAGGTGAAAGATGAATTTTGCTGAGAACGCTAATTTTGCTGCGGCACGTAGAGGATCAGCCTTGCGTAAATGACAAATCTGTACTCTCTAGATTATGTTGTCACGTGACGTTGACGTCACCGATGGGAGAGGGAAGGATGTGATAAAACCGCATTAATTACTCGTGTTACCTAGCCGAATTCGAAGTATGCAACTATGTCAATTCATTTTCGACCGGTCTGACAATCGAGGAAATTCGTTGCATGGCTTTTACTTTGCTTAGCTTACACGCTGCGCCCTATTTATCTAGTTGCAGATGTGATTGCCCCCTACCATCTATAGGAATGCACGCCCAGGGTGGCCCTCCGCACCTACACCCTGCTGGCTTCGAGTACAAATTATTAGACCGAGACTTCCCTATATTTATCCTTCTTAAAAAAATGCATTTCAAAGCAAACGATCTGAAAAAAAAGGGTTTTTTTTTTAAAATTCGCGCAAAAAGACGATAGTTTAATCTATATTTAAGATGATATTCTATATTGCTCTACTTGCTCTGCAAATTCCATCGACAGAACGTATTAATAGATGGATGTAGATATTCCCATCGATCTGTTACGGAGAGAAATTTTGAATTGAAAAATATTCTCAAATTTGATTCCGCCCAAGTTTTCGCCAATTTGATATTTTTTCATGTAAGGTTTACCGCCGGAATAAGAGATTGTTCGTTATTTTCCGTCTGTCTGAGCTACCGGAACTTATCCCTTTGCCAGCTGTATTGAAAGATAAATTGAGACGTCTCTTTCCAAACACAAACGCCTGCAGGTGCAAGGATAAACAATGTCACTGCAATCTGCGTTCTTCTTCTGTGCTCTGTCGCAAAGATATACTTGGGCCAATTGCAGCAATTTCCTGATCGATTCGGTCTGGAACGACATAAAAGTGTCAACTTTATGCACAAAGAAAGTGTCATTCAGACACTCTCAATCTGGCCAACCAATTTGAAATTTCCCTATCGATTACTGTGCGAGCTGCAGAAGGGAAACAAATTTGCCTCCACCCAAAACACCGTTAATGTTAGAGCATCGATTCTCTCCAACTCTTCCCTCCCTCCTCTGCCGACCCTCCCCAATCAAGCCGAGGGAAAACTTTTTATTCGACGGAAATTTGGCGGATTTTGTCCGCCGATTAGCGACCTATCGATTGTCGTAAATTCCTGGACACAGCCAGTTGATTATCTAAGTCACGGGGAGCCGGGCTATCAATCTGTCTTGGTCACGTGATCAGTCTCCACCCTGCCGGACAGAAAAAAAATAGTTCCTTACCGCCCTCGTCAGATGGCGTGACTGTATATTATGTCACAGGCGGCCTTCGATTAGATTCACGTAAATTGTCGCTCGCCCCACTAATTGTGGTTCTGAAGATTCGCATTGTGCCCTTTTTTTCTATTGACCATGCGATAAACTATTGTTTTTGCACGCGCGCAGACTCTCCTTTGGTAACTAAACACGTGCAAAACCTCTTATTCTTTCATACATACAATTCGTCGAGATAATTTTTTTCTTCGCTTACATAAAAATTGCCTTTATAATACTTTATATCAGGTGCGAGGCATTTCATTACGGATGTAACAAAGCTCTAAAATTTGCATACTATCTTACAATACGAATTTTGCCTTACAAATTGAAAGATCTTTCTTTAATAACAATTCAAAAAATAATAATGAGCGTGTTCATTATCTAATCTGAATGGATGGTATTGAATGTAGACCGTCAATGATCGTTAATAGTTATCAGTACGTCTCTATTGGAAGTTGATCAATAGAAGGCTGGAGGTAGGAAAAAAAAGGAGCTACTGTCCTAGACAAGACGTCCACTTAAGCTATGATAACATCTTCCTGAAGTGCATCAGAACGTTTGTCACAGAGTGAAGATATGTCGAGGTGAATTGTTCGGTGATGAGCAATGAGACCGCATGACCACCTTTCTTTATCTATTTGCTTCGGGGAAGATTATTGAAAACAATTCCTACCTCATGCTTTAAATTAGTAAGCAAAAAAGAAAAAGAAAAATGCAGTAGCACGTAAAGGGTTAAAAGCTCGCATTGAATCGTTCTTAAATATGGAGGAGACGAAAGACGGAATGTGTACAGACTAGAATTAAGAGAACAAAAATAATTATTATATTTAGATTATTATTATTATTATATTTTTTTCTTCTAAAAATTGCATTATTATTCTTAGAAGGATTTTTTAAGTAGCACTTTTCCAACCGTATTTAAATTCAAACAATGGTTGTATAGTGGTAAAACCGCGATGATTGCCCCTCGATAATAAATGGTTGACTAAATACTCCAGGCCTACACCTTACATAACCGGCGGCAAAAAGGACTTAAAATAAAAAAATAGTAAACGTCACAATAAAAGGTGCGGCCTTAAAGAGCCAATAGAGAAGCTGAAGAAGTCTATTCGAGCAATAAGCCTTTGGTTACTAAGTGTTTATCATTCGTTAGTTCCGGCGTCATGGCTTGCATAGCCAATAGAAGAAGGGAACTTTCTCATTGTTTGTTTTTTTGCCACTGATTTTTTGTTTGTCGAGGAACGCGAATGATAATTTTCAAATTCTGTTTTAATTCCGATCCCCGAGGCCCGCTCCGGGTTCCGATAGAAAACAAAGCCCTGATTAATGCAAAATTGTGCCGCCAGGGGGCGTGTGTTTGGGTAAAAAGAAAACTGCCACACGGGAGTATATGGCTTGTGGCAAACAGGACATGGTTAAACATAAACATTCGGCCAAGGAAAAAAGATGCACCTTAAATATACACTATGAGAATCGATCAGGGATTCTGCTTCTTCTGTTTCTTTCTTCTGTATCCCCTAAGTTGACTTTGAAACAAAAACTGCCTGGCTGTAGAAAAATGCTGAATAAACAATTTTAAAATGTCAAAATTCTATTAAATTACTAAGAGTTAAAAATTTCCTAAGTGATAACTTTAAAATTAAATTAAAACTCGAGCTTTTATCACAGGTTTAATAACAATCCGCATCCCTACTGACACATACTAAAAAAGAAACTATCTATAGCCTACTAGTTTCCTATGTTTAAATAGCCATAAAAAACGAATTTAATAATAAAAATTCTTATTTTTGACATTTACAAAGACAAAGTATTGATCTTGGAATCTTGTGACGAGCGAAAGTTGACCCTTCGACCCCGTCACGAGACAGGAAACTGGCAGTGAGACTAAGGGAAGTTGGTTATGTCCATCGAGCTGCGTGGCCTGGGTTATCAGATCTCAAGGCAGCTTTCATCACGTCTAACGGACTGGAACGTGTCAAGAACGGCAGGAAGCTCCTAGCACAATTACCGTTGTTCATCCGTAAATAATAGCTCCGACCAATAATAGTTTCAGCCTTGGCCAATGGGCAAGAGTTAGCTATTAGGATGTAGGCTAGAAGAATTTCTTATGTTTTTATCGTCGTCATCTTTCTGGATGTGTAATTTTCCTGGACACATTCGGAGGATGATTCAATTATTGGATGCTGATCAATTTACTTAATGCATCGCAACTGAAGGAAGGAAGAATAAAAACAAAAATAGGTCGAATTAATGTGCCTATGCGAATTCTTATAGGTAAAACTGTGCCAAGTGCCAACCAATGAAGGATCGTTTTCTGTGTTTATTCATCTGCCAGTCAGCACTAAGTGCACCTGTTTAACGAATAAAACGCCCGACAACTATTTAAATGTTGGCAAATTTTAAAATAATAGACATCTATATAATTATCCTCAATGTCAAAAATAAATTTTCCCGTAAAATCAATAGCTACTGACATTTTGCCCCGTATTAAATAATAATGATACTGTAGTTTGCTAATTATATAATTTTTTTTTATGATTTTGTATTTTAAGTTTCTATAATATTCGTTGAATAGGACGAAATTGGAATAATGGAACAGGTGAACCCGAAAAATGTCCCAGACTGCATATTTTTTTCTATACATAAAGTGAATGAGAGTTGCGTGATTGAGGACGAGTACAGAAGGAGTAATATGGCGAATGACATTGTATGTCGTTCTGCTACCGAAAACTGCCTACCGTTAAGCCTTAGCGGATCACGTGACGTCAGAACGCGTGCCACGTTACCATGGAAACGGCGGTAGCCGACTGGAACCCCTACTGTAGCCATGATATATTGCGGCTACGGAACTGACTACGACTCAACCTAGGAAGCGGTTAGCTCGGTTGATTTTTATTCTTCGTTCCTAATGTGTCGGCCGTGCAATTACCGAATCAGAAATGCGATATTTTGGGTGGTGGTAGATTTGTACCGGTCGAATGTTGCCTACGCTTTGAGGCCAAACCCGACAAACACACACACACATAGACACTTCGTGCACCTCTCCACTAATTCGGTTTTTCTTTCCTATTTTATTTTCTCAGTTTTGCTTTCGTTTGATTATTTCCTTGTGAGATGTCTAAAGTTCAATGAAATGTAGCCTAATAAATGCAGAAAGGAAGTTTTAGAAATTCCGTTACTTGGCTCACAAAAGAAAACAATATTTGAATAAATGTTCAAAGAACGTTCGAGATTCTCTTAAATATTTATGAAACAATATTTGGAATGGAGCCAAATTTAATAGGTTGCCATCGGTTCATCGCCATGGGAATGATACAAACAAATTGTATAACGTCGAGTCGAAATCAGTTGTGAACTTTCGCCTTAAATAAATAGGCGCCTATAGGCTGCCTAAACTTCGTATTACTTTTTAACTACCCTGGGATCACATTTAACAAGAATGACTCAACGGCGGGTAGAAATAGAACAAAAACATCAGTTAATGGCTTCGAATCGGGTAGAGTCGAAGAGCAGTTCTCATTTAAACTACAAATAAACGTGTAAAGTTAAAATTATTTGAACTTTTACCTAAACAGAAACATCTGCAGCTGCCTAGATTTCATTTTTAAAATAACGCTTTTTATCTTTTAAAATTAATATGGAATCAAAATATTGCATAAACTGTATATCTGAGTTAACACCAGTTCAACTACAAATCCATCAGAAAAATATATAAATTAGCTAAATGCTGTGTAAATAAGCGGGAGAAGATTTCTAGACCTCATATTTTCTCACTATTTTAGAATGAAATACAATCATCTTCTTCATAGTTATAAATGGGATATCGAATAACAGCATTTCTGGTCTCTTGATAAATTCTAAGCTATGCTTTGGAACACCGAAAAAGACGTGGTAAATAGCTCTAAGAATGTAAAAAAAAAAAGAAAAAAACTGAGAGAAAAGCGTGCTTTAGTCTGACTAATGACATTTCCAGATAAGCCGAAATTCCTATCGACAATAGAAAATTCAAAGGAGATATCTTAAATCTGTATACACTTCCTATTATAATAGCTTTGTAAGAAAAAAAAGGTGATGTTTGTATGTGTAAAACCTTACAAGCTTAGTATAATTTACAAGCATTAATACCATTCCATTATTAGGATTAAGTTTTTGAGCAAACAAATTTTAGACTTTACTCTGATAACTAATATTTTTAAAGCCTAAAAATCACTTAGGAACATAAAGGATAGAGTGGAAAAATATATGCTACAGGAAAATGAAGAAGCAACGGATAAGCAAATAAAAGATAATTAAATCTTTCAAACTATTTCATCTCATTTACTCATACCATTGAAAGTTTTTTCCCCCGTTCATCTAATAAAACGAACAATCAGATTTTAATGAGTTACCGAAATTATAAGAAAGTAAAGAGAAGGAGAGAGAGAGAGTGGAAAAAACTGTGTGCATCTAAATCGATTGAGAATGTGTGACACGTCCATGTCAAAGAAAAACCTAATTTGTATCTCTTCTTTTTATTTGTTTGTCATATCTTCGCCAAAAATTAGTCTAATTAGATTATTTTCACTCGGCAATGAAGAATGATGATAAAATTGACTTTACATTTTCGAGTGGGATTTTACGAGTTTCGATCTTTACCGGGGCATTCTTCAGTCATTGTTAGAACTTGGTCATTAGTAGTGAAACTGCCTAAATGATTAGAGAAGGGACTACTGTCGGCCAATCAGTTGCTACGCCAACAGCAATCAATATTAAGAATAGCCTCACCTGGACAATATTATGAGTGAGTAGTTTGTAATCTTGTTTTCCCAACAAATCGATTGATTTAGAATGGTTACGTACAGTACAGTACAGTACGTTAGCAGTCAACGTCCCCATTGCTATGGCTGACGATCGTCTGTTATAGTTAAATTAAGGCTCATAATAATAAAAATTAAAAGAAAATAAAAAAAATGATCAAAGCGAAACTAACTTGGTTTCGCTTTTGACTATTATATCACCACTTTATCGTACATTAAATCCAATTATTGTGTTCTTGGCTGCGAAAGTGAGCTTATTGTTGATTATCATAAATTCGAATATCTTTCTTCCGATAGAAAATCGTTTTGTGCCAGTTTTTTTAGTTCTGACAAGAATTTATTTTCAATTAAGTGGCGAAAAACAGTAGTAACATAGAAACCTTTTGAACTTCCCTCTGCCATTGATGTTAGTACAAACATTATTGATTAAAATTGGAGCTTTGTTTACTAACCTCTCTACACTAAAATGGAACGGTCCTTGACGTCCAGGACTATAATGCAAAGCAATCTGCTAACAGATCCTCAATTCCGTTGATATGGTCTGTATGGGTCTATTTTACTTTAATGATAAGTAAAGGATAATAAGTTTGCTGTTTTCATCCCAGCCTTTTGGGAAGGTATTTACGTTGCACCACTGATTCAATTTAATCTTTTTTTTTTCTATAGAGCGTTAAAGTTAAAAAAGAAGAATAATATATTAGGCTATTGGGCCGAGCTGCGTTAATTAACAACATATTCAAGGGCGTCTACTCGAATGTTCACGACAGTTTTGTTGCGACTACTATAATATTAGCATATGAGGCGATTTACGGTCGGTATTAAGGATCCACTCCTTTCAGGTGGAAGAACTCTTTTCTTTAAGAATATTTCTATTTTGTAGTTCCCTAGTTAGTGAGTCAAGTGAGGTACAGGTGATGGGAGGATACGACTTTTGGGCCAGACTCTAGGTTAGTTTGGGTCCCACTAATTGATTTACACCTGGGTAGGATGTGAAGGACGTTGTACCAACCCCCGTCAGGAATGTCGAATCGTGAGAGGCGCCCCCCTAGTGTGTGTGGTCGCCCCTTCTTGTCTCGTGGCATGAGATGAGGTACCGCCCCTCACGCATGGCCCCCAAAGGTCAAACATTGAGATTTTCGCTGAAAAGTTTTTCTTTTTTTCCCCCGCTTCGAAAAATGTTACGATGGAGCCGATTGGTTTTATGGAGGTTGTATTAGTTATATTGCCGTTTCCCGAAGAGCAATTAGTTATTCACAGTCACACTGCCATGAATAACGCGCGCTCTAGGGATGCATGCTTCTTATCTTGGATTGGCCAGATGCGATGTCCAATCGCATGACAGGGAGGAGTGCGGGGTGATTCAAACACACTCCAGTGATTTATTGCCGAGTTTTGCAGCATGGAAATGACGTCATATTGCTTCGGGATATAATGGGCGTGGTTAGTCATCACATAAAGATTTATATACATGCATGCGATACATAAAGAATCTCATTTTTTCGAAATAAAAACATCTCGTACATCGGGGAACAGCGTATCGTTTAAAACTATAAAAGTTTAAAAAGATTTAAGCTACCGTGCCGACATGCCAACAAATCGAATTAAACAACGCAGCACGCGCAAGAATTTGTTTCCATAACTCTTCGCAAATGATTTGTTTTCGCGCTAACCGGATCTTTAGAAATGAGAAAACCCACTTATATCTTTTATTGTGTGAACTACTAATTTAAGCTTCGGCAGCGGGAATTCTATAACTTGTGAAACTTGTGCCATGCCCGAAGAGCGCGATACACGGAGGAGCTAATGGAGAGTTTATCTGGATACGTTATCGTCCTTCTTTATTACAGTCCCGCCCCCGCTGTGCCCAGGCACTGTCCATTTGAACGTATCTAACTAATGGGACGCTTTTAATCACTTCGTTTAACCCCAGTTCCTCGACTCAACCGGTTCGGATCCATTCCGATTTCTCATACAGATTTTCTGGCGTAGATAATAAACCCAAATTGTAAAAAAGTACATTAATTTATGCCTTTTTGCTTGTATAAATCATAGTTCATTCTTTAAAAAAAAGTATATTTTAGAATTTTTAAAGATTAATTTTTGACTTAATCTTATCGGTCTTTTAAAAAGGGGGCATTTCTGTTTCGGTAAAGAATGAATTAAACGGCAGATAAAAGCTAAGCAGGTTAACGCCGTTCGTCTAAAAACCGATCAAAGACGAATTACCGTTCTTAAAGAAGCTTTTTTCGACTATATCACTATGGATTATTTGAAGAGAAAGTTGATCGGCAGCTGGTCACGCGACGATAGACCTAGAAGCTAACCTCCTAATGGTCTTTCCAAGTATTTAAGGTTACCGTCGACGACTTAAAACCGTCGAACCACGCCTGCAATCATAGCAGTAGTCAGACAAAGGAAATGCCTACCTTCATCAAAATTTCATTGGATATACTTCAATAATTCACAAATTGATTTCTAATCGGATCAATACGCCTAGTGTTTTATACGATGCCATTAAAGAGAGATGTATAAGTATATATATATACGTATCTATCTATCTATCTATCTATATATAAATATATACATTCCATTTTTTATATATACATCGTGCATTTTTCGAAACTGCAGGTGTTGTAAGCATCTGCAAATAAAGGCTTATTTCGTGATGATACCTTATAGAATGTTTTGTATATAAATAGCGTGTCCTATTTAAAGTATAGTTGTAAATGTTAAACAAACCTTTATCCCATCTTGTTCACGTTTCGAGAGAATCCGTTAAGAGAGATAAATTATGCAGCTGGAAAGTAATAGACATATAATAAACTAATGGGGCTAAATTATGATGAAATAAATGTAGCCGAGTCGTTTCTCTTACGTTGACTAAATCTTTTTTAGAAAAATTTATTCCCTTGTATTTCCATTACTTAACACAAGCAAAAGTCTTAACTTTGTCGGATTCCTACTATCAAAGGATAGGAGGAAAAAAACTGGCAAGCAGACAATGAATGGCAAACCTTTTTAAGGAGAGTCAAGCGGGGGAGGTTTTAATTGCTTTCCGCTTGTCTGTGCCAAGAGGTTGGCTATTGTGCTGCTCATCACTCTCATTATCGGCATACCTGAGTTCTGACAACTCTCTTAATCTCATCTCTAGAACGGAGACTCAGCCTCGACTCGCTCTCGTAATTAACAGAAGGGGGAATATTTTTCATTAACAACTGTATAGCTCTATAAATAGCTGCTAGTGAATCAGGGAATAAGAGTAGGCTTATTTAGCTTAGACATATTCGAATTAATATTAATTCCTCAGACTTTTATAGATCACTTATTCGCAGAAGTAAATCTCTTCTTGGAAAATTCCATCAGCAAAAGTCCGCAGAATTTTTATACCTGAGTGGAATATAGAACACGCAAAACAACTGTTTGTTTGTCCCCGTGATTTATCATCCTAGACTTGACAACGGAGACTCGGTTTCGGAACTCTAGATCCTTCGTCCTGCCATCTGCCCGTAATAAGATCGATACCGTGGGGCCTCGCACTGCTTGATACGGAGTTAAGCCCACGTTCTGATCGATCGCTTGAGCACCGACCGCTCCAATACAACAGGTGCATAGTTCGGACGTTGTCCCTTATTACGCTACCGCATTATCTTAAAACTGCCAAAGATAGTTCAGGCTTTAACCCATCGATTCTATCAGTTTTTCATATCAAAGCGTTGGTCTTTAGAAAAAACACTCTTTTCGACTTTTATTCAGGCTACGTGCTTCAACTATAAAGATAAGTCTGAAGAGCACAGATAAAGACATTCTAACTTTTCGGCAAAAACATCACAAGTTAATAGATAACTCTTACAAGTAAATTAATTAACAGTTTCCGATTTTAAAGCTATTGTCTAAAGTAGAGAGAAAAGAACAATGCTGGAGGAAAAAACCGTAAAGGCACTAGAGACGTGTTAGAATTATAGTAATGTTAGTGATTCCTTCAAGTCATTCTTAACCCAACGAGAAAAGTCATTCTTAGAACTAAACGTATCAAATGAGTTTGGTTTTGAGACGAGATAATCGACTGCACTCTTTTGTTTGAATTTTCGAAGCATCACGTTGTTGCTCAGTAGCTCAGGCCTCCGAAATACACACACAAAAGATACGTCGGGGAAGAGAGGAGAAAAAAAGGAAAGGCTTGTGTTCATCAATTATTCTTTTTTCCCCTGCAGTGTGGGTCAGGAGAACCCCGGAATTCCATTCGGGGACAACTTTACGACTGAAGCAAAGCTCGGCACCGCAGACATAGCGGTGTATGCAGATGGACGTCAGGACTTATCTAACGATGATTGAAGCTGGCGTCACAGCTACTTCCCCACTTAGTTTTATTATTCGTCTAGTGAACTCTTTCGCTTCATTCGGAACGTGCTGCGTATATATCCTCTCCCTCACTTCCCTATTGCTTCATTTAGGAGTTGAAAATCTACTGGATGAATCCTTTAATTTTTTAAGAGTTCCAAAAAGCTATTGTAAAGAATCGACAATGCTTAATTTAGAATTCTACAACTCGACTATTGAATAAAGATAAAAAAAAAGGCGTTTCCCAGCTTCATTATCTCCGCTGTAAATATTTTTATAAAAAGTATGTATGCATGTGTATGTATATACAAAAAGTATATAAAACGTACAGTACATCCTGTTATACATTTTATTTGTTAAAAATGCTTTAATTGATATTTGTAATTACTCTAAAATGTTTTCAAATAAAGTTTATAATCTAAAACACGATAACATTTTTTGAATTATAGTTTTCTATAGAACTTACTTTAAGCGAATACTTAAAAATTTAAAGGATTCATCCAGTAGATTTTCAAGTCCTAAATGAAACAATGTGAGAATTATCTTTATTCGAACCAGAAAAATAAATAATTAATTAATAAAATTTCGTAAAATGCTTCCATATCAGTGTAATAACATCAAAAATTTGTAATTTTATAATTTAATGAAGCATCATACGCAACAGATGCTGACCCTTGGGAGCCATTTCGTAGTTCAGAAATCTCAGACTATTATCTAAGAGAAATAATCTGCAATTAACATTAGAAATCACGATTTCGGTTTAAGATCTAACTTATTCCTACTTTTCGTAAGAAAGTAGGCATTAATTCATGCTTTAGATTTATTCTATTCTTTAAGTGGCTTAAGTTGAAGCCGATAGATCGGTATCAGTATTAGAAATTATTTATACAAAATCATTGATTACAAATGAGATCAACTCATTTGTATGGTGCCAAAATGTTTAGAGCGAAAATTTCTATAAATTTAAAGCTGTGTTAGGCCCTATGTAAATTAAATCTCTCGAGGCATGAAAAAGATATTAATTTAAAACAGAAAATATTTTCTTCAAATGAGTTTTTGGAGATCTACTTGGATGCTATGCTCTAATGAAAATTTATGTTTCAAACAACCATTCACAATAACACAATATTTTATTTCTTTTATTTGAGATGAGAGAGAAAGAGAGGGTATTTCCCTAGAGTCGAACTTAACAGATGCATGAGTTTTTAACAGGGCACAACTTGTTGCCGGTCAAAAATCACCGAATTAAAAGTCGTATACAATTTGCGAACTTTTGCAATCCCAGCAGGAGATACGACAGACCAATTTGAATGATACATGACTGGATTCTGCATCTAGATTTTAATCTCGGGAGGTCTAATTTGACAGCCCTTGCCTTACTGATTAATTTATACAAACTTTCGTTATACCTGCTTATACATACTCTACGATATACCTGCTTTGGTACAGTATGTAGCCTCAACTAAAACTCTGCTTTTCTCTATTAATTCAAATTATCCTTACTCGAAAAAAATACATCGACAAAAGTTAAAAATTTGTCAATTTTTAAATATAGCAAATAAATTTTTTTCTGTTTTCCTTCATTTTTATTAACAATCGGTCTCTCCCTATAAACTTCAAATGGGATAAACTAAGGTTTCTGATTTTGGAGTATGAAATAAATGTTCGACTCTAGAGATGTTGTAGCTGTAAATCTTAAAGATACAGGAGGAGATGGGATCAGGTTTTTTGCAATCGTCAACAGAATTGTTTACTAGGACGATTAAAGCAGAATAGAAGAATCGTGCCGGAGTTTTTTTTCCTTTATACGTATATAGGATATTAAGAAAACTGGAATAATGGAAGTGTGTTAGAGAAAAGGAAGACTTCCATATTCAACCGTGAAAAGAAAAGGCTTAAGGCAGAAAAGAACTATATGTAAATGAGGAAAAAAATAAAGATAAAAAAGAATTCAAGAAGTCACGGCTCACGATAAAATTCTCAAAATAGAGCCTAACATATTTACTCTTGTACAGTTTATAAAGTCAACGTTCACGACATCGATTTAACAAAGACTGAAGAAAGAAATAAATCTCAGCTAGAGAAATTTTTAAACTTCGATATTGTTTAAAAATTTTCGCGTAATATTTTAGAGTAAAACTATAAAACTGGCGAGAAGCTATTGCATTTAGGCGTTTAATGTCATCGTGTTCAGTTTTATGAGCCAAATCTAATGTGAATTAAAATGGTTTTAAGATAGAAGCACTTCTCTAGTAATTCTGATCATGTTAGCATAATAGAATTACAAGAAATCGAGAAAGTCGATTACCGTTACACAATGAATATATTCAATAGCTTACAACTACACGATATGGCCTAATCCAGCAATTTTCATTAGAAAAATAACAATAAGTTACTATTAAATTTAATAATAAAAAGTCAATATATATTTTTATTTTTTTAATACTTAAATTATCTCAGATTTAGATAAACAAGTAATAGTTATCTATGATAGCTCAAACTTGGAATTAATTCATTGTACGATTTACAGAAAACAATAATAATTCCACTTAATAAATCATAAAATTAATATTTATAACTGAAATATTTTATTTATTATTATGAAAAATAAAGAATTAATTTTTTATCAGTCCATTGAAACAAATGACGTTGAAAAATTAAAATATTGACAAAATTTTTCGATTTACGAAGTTAAATTATAAGCGTATAACGTGTGTTCATCAACAGGTGAAAATTATGATAATTAAGAGATAATTAGGACTATAAACAGTTAAAGTAAATATATAACATAGTCGAATTAAACTTAATGTTATAGATAGGCGCAAAAAAATAAAGTAAAATATAAAAACTAAATATAAAATTTTGAAATAGAAAATTTATATCGATATAATTAATGTGTACATGCCTTAATTGAGTTTAATTAAACAAATCAACGATTTTAAATAATTATTATTTTTACAATCTGCTATGGATTCTATTTTGAAACTTGACGTGTCAATAAAGGATATAATCGAATAATTACTCGAGAAGTCATGAATGATTTTCAATCAAAATAATGTCTGTTATGGATGATAAAATGTTCTTAACAAAAATAAGTTATTCTAATAAATTTAGATTAGGAAAAATTTCAGATAAAGCTTATGGTTAAATTTCCAGATAATATAAATCGTAGGCGTTAGATTTAAATTTAATGAAAATTCTATCTCATATATTTAATCTCGAGCTTAATTCATGTGAAAATTAAAATTTTAATATCTAACTTAAAGGTGCCATCGAAAATTTATTTATTTATTTTTAATCGAGTAGCATTTAAATTTTAAATGATTGTTATAATGAAGTACAGAACAACTTTTTAAAGTAAAATTTTAAACAATGTTTTGTTTTTAAATTATAATTTATTTTATTTCATTTAAAAATCGCTAATTTAAGAGATAAAATCTACAGTAAATTATTACACAACAACCTGTATTTATGGACTAAAGTAAAATATTTAACTTTTTACTACAAGAAATAGCGCATTGCTTGTTGGTTATTCGATTATCTACAAATCTATCGCTACGAATTATCAAAAAACTAAATATAAAATAAAAGAAAACAGAGCAGAAATTTTTATAAATAGCTTTTGTTTCCATTCATTAAAGGCATCGCCTATATATACAATAGGCAATCACAGCAGAACGTGGCCCTTTCGTCATTGCGTTTGATTACGCAGAGAAAGAGAAGACAGAATTGACGTCATTAGATCTAAACCGAAGCTAACTCGTTAAGCTTAATTCAGTAAAGGCAACAGCAAAAGATATAGCGTTGTTGCGTCGAGCTCTTGGCTCTTCCCAGCTCGCCAACACGCCGCTTATCCGGATGACATTGGTAAATGAATGCTGTCAGGGTTAGGCAGGCACAGCCGCGGGCTTCCGCACAATTTGAGTCGCCTTGTTGAGTCGCTATTGTCTGCCTGGACCTATGTTAGGTCGGCTAAACGCTGGGCTAGTTAATTACCGAAACAGGGAACCTTCGGGCGACTGCCACGATGGCCACAATTCCCGTCACCGCTCAAGTTCCGCTCCACTGCTTCCTCTTAATGAATAAATCTATCAAGATCGGAGTAATTGGTTAAATCTTAAACTGTGCAGGTGGGATCGGAAATCTCCTGCCAAACACCCATAAGTCAGCTCTCTGGCTCCCTTTTGGATGGATAGCGAAATAGATTTAAATTGCTTAATTCTAATGACGCTCCATCATTTAATACGGCCATTAAAATGGAAAAATCTCACCTTTGCTACTGTCTGGACGACGTTTTCCGCTTCGTCGCCTTATCAGTCACTCTGAAAATAAAAATAAAAGAAATTATACATATTTTCACGTCCTTGGGTCTAAAATTTTTTAAAACAAATAACATATTTTCTATATGAATTTTTATATAATTATCATCTAGATAAAGTTACTACGGTATATATATATATTCTATAAAATTATTTCCAGTTCTACGAGAACGTCGCCTGCACGAATCAATAACTTTAGCGTGATACGATATTGTTTCTGAAGTTTTTTATGTATAAAATTCTCGGAAAAAAGTCATTTCCGAATTTAAAAAGGGTCGGTATTTATTAAATTAATCCGAACAGAATGAATTTGCGATCTAAAGGAAGTGATACAATGTGCGGAATCCAGAATGTGAACAACAGAAAGATTTGACACCTTAAAAGGATTATTAAATCAATTATGGTATTATAACATCTGATTATGTCTGCCACTTTGTAGCGCATTACTATCTCCACACCTACAGAGATTGTTTTGGTGATAGGATCGATTATAATTGACGTCGAGTGACACAGAAAACTCGACGCCCAATCTGAATGTCTATCGGGATCATCAGTAACGTTAAAACAGGTCTTTAATAGAAAAATTAATTTCTAGAATTTATATTTTTCTACTCGACTTCTTTGAATTCTACGTTCGTGTAACCTAATAGCCTTTAAGAGCAGAATCCTTAAAGTTTGAATTGTTGGATGCACTTGAACTGGCATCCCCAGGGTTTCTGTACTTAAAAGGAGGAAGAAAAGTTAATAGTTTATCTAAGGTAGGGAGAAGCTACCTTAACAAAATGATAGAAAAACAAAAATTACAAGAGTAGTTAAAATAGTTAATGCATAAACATCTGACATTGTTGGGGTGTTTTGCTGAGTGACCGAAAGAGGATCGTGTTAAGAAATATTGATGTATTCAGGTTCAGATGCACAAAAATAGCCTATGTGGTTTTAAAGTTGCTTTGTGGTTCTGGCGTTGAGCCAAATGGATAGGGCGATATTCACAGTAGGAAATATTTCTTGTCATCATTGTGGAATGGTATTGATTTTATCATTCTAAATTAATGAGATATAAATCAAAGCAACTTTTCTTCATTCTTTTCGAGTAAGTTAATAGTCATTTGAGTTTATCAAGAAAAGAAACTTCCTTTTAATGATTAAGTTGTTAACTTCGTTTTTAAATTTACCTCGTCTCTTCATATTTAAGAGATATCTGTATTGAAATCTGCCTTCGCTTCCAATGATTTGTAATGTTACGATTTTTAAAATTAATTCGGGAAGTTCGTCGAATTATTTCTTTACTTCATTTAAAGCAATTCAGCATTTTAAAAGACTTCTTAAATCATCATTTTATAAATGTGGTTCTGTATTTCTTAATAGGATATCGGCCTTATAAATGGAATAACTGCAATAATAATTTAAATATTATCAATTTTTATACGGCTTTATTGCTTTTTCTACTGCTTGCCATTCTCAAATGTGAAAATCAAGTTCTGTTGCAACGACCCCCCTTTGAGGCTTATAAAAATGTTCAAGGTTTTTTCTGGAGTTGATTGCTGATTAAATCAAAAAATCGTATTAATTAAGTGTAAAATAATTATTTGATTCAATTAATAACTTTTATTTTAAATAAAGTTATTTTTTTATACTTTACCTGGTTTGATACGATCTTCAATATTCAATATTCTGTACGATCTTCGAATTTTCAGACTGCTTAATTCACTCGTTTGCTAGTTTATAATAATAATTAAAAAATGAGTAGTTTTAATAAATAATATTTTAAGCTAGGAAAATAGAAAGAAATAATAATAATAATATACTATACAATTACATAGCTAAATAGGCAAGTTTATTAGAGAAGAATTGAAGTTAGTAGCGTGGAACGAAAAGTTTGTCGGTAGCAAAGGAAGGAGTAGAAGACAGTTTCGTAACATAAAAGACTTTTAAGAACAAAGGAAGGACGAAGAAACAGGAGGAGGTGAAGGGTCAAGCGGCGTGACCTGTCTCGGAGTAGGAGGGTGACAGGTCCGTGACTTAACAAGCCAGTCGACAATTACACCCCTCTGTCGGACAAAGGAGGAGGAGGAGGGTGGGTTGAGGGTAGGTGCGAACGACTTACCTGCACAAGGTAACCTGTTGTTTGCAGTCGTTTCCACCTGACCATTACCAAGCCCGTAATGACAATGTCGGATCTTCGCAACAGATTCAATGTACGTTATCATTACCTGCTCTGGCAGACTACTTCGGTAAACGTTGCCTTGGGTCTTTCCAAAATGGCGTAGATCTTCAAGATCGAAATACGACAAAGTAAAATTGAAAATTTTTCATTTTCTAATTATAATTCTCTTATTTACTGGAACTTTGGAAAGAAACAAAAAGATTTTCTATTATACCAACGTTATTTTATTATCATTTTTTTTCCTCGTTCAGAGTTAAAATTGTGTATAGAACGTAAACGGGAGAGTCTATTCTTTGTATCATGCCGGTAACACAAGAAAAAGGATTAAGAGAACTTTAGATCTAGCAGAGACCAACATTCCTAGGAGCTTGTCCCCTCAGTATGACTTCACCCTCCCTATCAGTGGGGAGAGGGGAGAAGTCGGCTCGACTCTAGCCACACCTGAGACTTGCCTCCAGGGTATAGTCGGTGGGGAACGGAACAAAGGGACCTTGCCGTTCTCACGTGCACATACGTGGCTATTTCGTTAAGCTCGTACAGCGGCCTTCCGGCATACCTCTGATTGGCTGTAAGCAACCAAATTTACTTTCCCTTCCGTAGAAATAGTCTCATTGCGAACCGAATCACAGTTACGATTTGAAGCCACGCATCTTGTTAAATCTCATATTTTACACTCAGTTTTCAATAATCTTCAAGGGAGTTTTTTCATTAATGGTACTGTCGTCACCTCTTTGAGAAGTAGCGGGCATACAACAGACAAGTTTAACACAGTTTGGAAAGGTTCATTGTACGGATGACTTAAGGTCACCTCGAGCTTGCTTTCTCGACTTAGTACCCTTCTACCTGTCTCCAGGCTGACAATCAGTTGTCGGTTTGAGTTGTATAAGTACTCTCGAATTCTGTGTATATCTACATTAAGTTCTTCCATCTCCGTTTGATTGCGTATTTAAAATGTTGATATAACTGTTCAAACTTAAAATTATACTACAGAATTCATCTTTATCTTCCTGTTGGGTCATAAAACTTTTTACAAGTGTTCCTTATCATTGTTTCATTCAATAAAATTATTTAAGTGAGGGATATTAGTTAAGCATCTAGGTTTACGATATATTGAGGAAAATATGTTAAAATAATTTATTTTTAATTCTGAATTTTTAACTTCATTTTTTATCGTAAAACAATTGTAAATCAATTTTTTAAAATTATATCATAATATCTTTGATATTTTGAAGAGTATAAATGAGGAAACTCCACTTATCTACGTCTCCAATAGTAACAATCTAGTTAGCAATTGCAAGGTAGTCAGTCATGTAATTCAATATTCTTCCACGATGTGCGGTGAAGACTCATTTGGCTAACACGACAGGGAATGAGGAATTTGCCCGATGTAGGCGTAAGAGCAACTTAAGAGGTTTACCCTCTTCGGTATCGAAGACCCACCACCGTGTAGTTGAAGCATAAAGTCCACTAATGTTAGCGTCAAAGAGAATTCAATTGAATCTATAACACGTTTTTGGTTGATTATTTTAATCCTCTTATACAAATCCTATTCGATGATAGTGTAAAAATATTATTTAAATACACGATTCGCGTATTAATTTGCATGAAATATATTTTTCGACGGTTTAAACTGTAATTTGGAGTGGTGTAATAATGATTGTAAAGATAACCAATCACCGCAGAATCAATTCTATATCCTTGATGTTTGGCTCTTTCCCGAAGTGTTTTTTAGTTTTCGGAATATAATCCGGCACACCCGGTTGAAACCCTCACCCAAGGTAAGATAAGACACACATCTTGACACAAGGCTGTCCTGACCCATTCATCACGAGGCCTCACCTTTTTCTCTGACAGCTGGTCTTCCAGAACTGGTTCTGGGGTCATCACGTGACGGAGACAGCGCGACACGTGCGTCTGAATTCTACCACACGAAAAACTTAGAAAAAAAATATACTCTTGTAATTTCTAAAAATTTAATATTTAACATTGTAATTGAAGACTTCTACGATATTTTACGTGCTTCAAATTTAAGAAGAAAGAAGGAAATGAAGTAGAAAATGACGTATGATAAATATAGGTTACGTAAATAATCTTGTCATCCTTAAGTACAAACTCGTTTGAATATTTGAAATATATATTTTTATATGGGAATATTCCAAAATTTGAAACTGTAACAGGTTACCGCTATAAATCTGCAGTATTTGTAGAGTTGTAGCCGTTTTTATGTTCGGTAGATAGAAAACTAAAACCCCAAATGGGTAGGATACGATAAGATTAGGCAGGTGGCAATTTACTACTATGTGACCTGAAACTTTTATAGACGTTAAATATACTTTTATATAATTGTAATCTTCGATGAATGATCATATTAACTTTAAATATAATTATTTTTCAAGAGGGAAAAAACCTATAAAATGGGGAAATACCTGATGATTTGTCAGAAAGTTAAAAAAGAAAAAAAAAAAAAAAAACATTATAAATGCTGATATATTAATCTGTTGAAGGAATATTTTAAGTGGTTAAAGTCAGTTAATATAATCAAGAATTGATAGACCTTTATGAAAACGAACTTCCTCGAATAATATTGATTTATTTTTAAAAAGATTAAGTATGCTTTAACGTATACTTTTCTGAAAATATCTGTTAAAAATCATCTGCAATGAGAGAACCACAGGTGTGACACGTCTAAAATTGCAAACTGATCAAATTGCAGATGAGATATGACTAAATCCATAAGTGGACGATCTAAAAAGTTCGTGTAAGATAAAAAAAAAATTTAAGATATATAATTTAAAGGTGCGACTAATCGATCTCTTATTCCATATAATATATATCAAGTTACATATGGATCATCACGTAATACAGTTATTTCTTTACTTGAAAATGGCGCATCTTTTACTATAATTGGGATTTTGGCTTAGGGTCAGGTCTCTGTTTAGTTTCAGTATAAAATTACTCGGTCACGAGCACAGACTAGTGACCAATCAAAAACGTGACCGCCTGTCACGTGACAGCCACAAAACGTGACGTCCCAGTTTCGAACGGTCAAAGAGTTCACAGATAGCCCGAGCAGATACAATGTAAATGCGAAGTTTGTATAAACACTCACTTAAAATTAATTACCGCCGAGGTTTTTACATGTTCAACACTGACAGCGTTATTCTGTGCCTCCCAGTCAAGAATGCCATTTCTTCCTTTTTTTTTTTTAAATACACACGTATAGATACACACAGGAAAAAGAAAAAAAAATGGAAAAAAATTGTCGTGTATATAATAGAAAATTTATAAGTATTTAAATATTTTTCACCGCCTCCCGTTCTCGTAAAATGTATATATATCTCCAACCTAGAAAAGTTGGAATTTGTTCTTTGGCCCACTCCACCTTTTCAGAAGGCGAAACTGCACTCCTCCCCCCTCCTACACTTCTAGTCTTTGGAAGGAGACCGGAAACCCCGCCCTTATTCTCGTACAACACGAGAGGACCACCCCTAATTCGTATATATTCCATGTCCTTGTTGTCTCGATAAGAAATCACTAATTAAGAGCCACTACGTAAGATGGACTGAAACACTGTGCCACACTCTCTTTAAAAAATCTCAAGTTTAACGCTAAAATAAGAAAAACTTTTATCAATAATTAAGTAAATAATTGATTAATTATTTACTTGATACATTACAAGTTTATAAAGTTTAATTAAAAATTTTATTGAATGGTTATTGCTCCGTTTCCTATCTTCTACTCCATCAAATTGGGCGTCTTGTTGCCTTTCCATTCTCTCTACCACTCGCTCGCCTACCTTAAGAAGATTTTAATGAATCAAGCTATTAGCTAGGTTGTAGTAGGTCTACTGATGAAAGAAAAATTAGTTATGTGTAAAGTTTGGTGAGATAATCAAAGACGAAAACAAACATCAAATACAAACCAAGCAGAAATAAAATGCAATTGAGATAAGGATAAAACATCTTTATAACGTGAAAAGATAATATTAATCTACTTATAATTTAATTTGATACTGATAATCAGCACAGGAAAGACTTTAATCTGGTTCAATATTAGATTAATTAGGAAATTTTAATAAAATTAATGATGATCTCGACTATTTCCTCTCGAAGTGAACATCGACATTTTCCAGATGTGCAGCCGTTAAAAGTAACGATCTATATTAAATAACTGCCTCGAAATCCGATTAATTATAAATTGTAATAATTGTATAAATAAAATAATTAATTTTTCTTTGTTTCTAAACACGACGAAAAGATTTTTATTTCAAATTTCATAAACTTCTTTTAATAAACGTTTACCTAAGTCATCCTATTAATCTGCGTGTCCTCTGGAGAGTTAGCAAATTAAGTTGTAAATTATTTTAGCAAATTTAAGCGATTTAACTGTTCAGTTTTAATGATAAAGGCCTAAGTATTGCATTATTTAATTGTAAATTTTTTCTTTTCAGGATTTTGCATTAAGTGGTTAGTTTTATGAGAGACAAAGTGGAGCAAGAGTCTACAACTAATGTTAATTGCGGATCTGATAAAAATTGTGCCGGATAAATTCTAAACCGTGTAACAGAAAATTAGAATATATATTTGTAAACAAGAGATTTTTTTTTTATTTTAAAAGTGAAAATGTGCCTTTAAAAATGAAGTTTTTCTGCATTTATTTTCAATTATTAGCAGTTAACTTCAACTTCCCGCAGAAGAATTTATATTTAAATTTAGGCATGCTTAATTAATAAAGTTATTCAAGCTTTCGTGATAACTTGTGAAATGATAAAAATTACAAAGAAGAGTTATCTCCATTGAAATTGTGGTTATAATGGCTAGTTGATGTGAACATCGCATCGTTTAGTTATGTACCTTTATAGACAATCACCTTGTTTACTCCGTATTAGTATGTGTTAATGACTCCAGTAATCATGAATAATAAACAGCTTTTTAAAAATTATAAAAAAAAGCCAAGACGTTTATTATCCATTTAAACTTAGAAGAAAAAATATAGTCGATAGGTCTTCATTCAAAAGAGTATTTTAACTTTTAAAGAATGAAAGAAATTTAGAGTAAAAGCTCATTACGACATTATTTATAGATTGATTTAATTGATAGTAATTATAAAATAATATTAAAAATATTCCTTTTTTTTATAAAAGTAAGTATTCTTTAGTAAGGGGAGTAAATCTACGGAACGTATTATACATTTTTATAAGTCTTTTACTAAACATATTCAAGATACTTTGAGCATACAAAGGAATCTATTCGAATAATAGGTTAATTAAAAGTGACTGAACACTTAAAGATTGTAGGAGAAACAAAATTTCTTAGCAATTTGATATAAAATTTCAAGAAATTATAAAATCTATCTTGTGTTTCTGATCGAAATATGTTAACCTATCATTAACGAATAGTTTAAAAAGAAATTACGTCTTTTCGGGTATAAAATTTCGAAATTTGATGCGATAAAATGCTCAAAAATTGAAAATTACAGTCATGCTTAATCAGTAGGGTAAACCAATTAAGTGTTCAACGTTCGAAGACACAAAATGCTTCTTAATGCAATTAGGCGAAAAATATTGCCAAGAGAAAGAATTCAATTCTCCAAGACAAAAGCACAAAACGAATGTTGCACATTAAAAAGAGACCCGTTAAAGAACCGAACTCGTGCTATCGGCAACTACAAACTTATCCATAGATATTTTTGTGGTTCTCCGTTTGTTTCATAAAAGCCATCCTGCTTAGCATATGTAAATATGTTATTCATGTAAACTTTTAGAAAGGAATCCAGATGAAGTCAGATTTTTCTCCAGGTTTGCAATTTTTAGTTCGAATCGATAACTGCCAAATTTACAGATACTTTATTCGACAATCTTGTACACTATATCTTTCGATTTTTATCCGTCGTCAAAACTTGACATTTAGGACCTATATTTTGAGAATCTAAAAGGGAAAGAGGCCTAAAAATTTTACGTAAATGTTTCTTACAATTCCCTTTATTCTGTCTCTTTTATATAGCAACATTTAATTTCTTTCCTTTAAAATAATTCTAGAAATTTTGCTGATAAAACCGCGAAATATGATATTTAAAAATAATAATATTTATACTTGAATTTTATTAAAATTAATTAAATTTGAATTTCGAATTAAATCTTCATGTCGGCAAGGAAAGATTGAAAGTAGGCTCTCTCTCTCTATATATATATATATATATATTATTCACGTTAATATATTACTACTGATTATTAATTATTAAATTTATAAAAAAGCATATAATTGTAATGTTTTAAAGTAAATTTTATATAAATCTGAAAATGTTACAAGACATTTAAAACAAGTAGCCTATAAAAATTTTGCTCTAAGAATTTTGGATCCCATTAAGAGTTAAGTTGATTGGGCCTTAAAATTTCGAATTTAAACATTAGAAATAATAAAAGAGGGAAAAAATTATAAATTAAAGTAAAAGGCCTAAACAGAAAAATCAGAATTTTGTTGTTTATATAACTGTCTTATTGATTTTTTCTTGTTATAAAGAATAAAAACTAGGAAACTTTTCGTTAACTTTAGACATCAACAGAAAGAAGAAAAAAGCAAGTTGTAATAGTTTGCAGCAAATTAAATTGTCTTTGTTATTAATATATCCAATTAAAAAAATTGTTAAATTAACCCTTTAGGCCTTTATTCTATGTGTTAGATCAGAATGTTTTAAAGAAGGAAACAGAATAGCTTAATGTTTTTTTTTTTTTTTTTGTAAGTTTTGTAATTACTCAGAGAATAAAGAAGCCTTCTAAAATTAACTCGTGTACCAACTTTTTTTAAATATATATTACATATATAAGGTATATAAAAATGTTTTAAATGAAGCAAAATACATCTTATTAAATAATGAAACGAATTTCTTTGTGTACTTAATTGCGGTTAAGTAGAAGTTAATTTGAGTTTGCCAATTAATCAGCTTATTCAATAGTAAAGCAACTTAAGCGAACGAATTAAGACGATTCTATAGAGAATCTTCGTTAATATTCAGTCCTCATAGATGCATGATTAACAGGAGAAAATCTTTAATCTTTAATTACAACTTTGTAATAAAAATTTGATTGTCCTAAAAAAATTTAAGCTTAAAAAAAACTTAATAGAAATTTTCTGCTTTGATATTTATCTTATAATTATTACTCCATAATCTTATATTATAAATAAATTATAGAATAGTTATTCGACGACAATATTGCTTCGGGCTTATTTAAATTATTAATAATCAGCAATTTATATCTGAAAATTCTGAATTTTTTACTATTTTATAATTATAAATACATTTATATCAAATTTATAAACTTAACCCATTGGACAACCGCAAAAAACACATCTAAATAAGCTTTAGATACTAATACAAAGTTTAAAATAAATGCAACTTTAATGATAACAGGAATATTACTTAGTATTAAACTAAATTTTTTCCTGCTTTATGAAGCTAAATTATCTATTGTAACCATATACTTCTGTAGTAACTTTCTAGATTTCACGATACAAAACTATAGATATAGTATCGTGAAATCTATGATTATAATTTTAATTTTATAATAAAATATAATAAATAAATCATTGTTAACGTATCGAACAGGTACAAGAAGAAATTACTTTTATAATAACAGTAAAATACATCAGAAATCTTTATATTAAATTTTCTTTACCTTTTAAATTAATCTATTGAATATATCAGTCTATTCTAAACCGCAATTTCTTCTAAAATTTCTGATTATTAGTTAAAGAGAATAAAATAAAGTTTAATATTAAAAATAGATTAAAAAGTAACGTATCAGTTATTATTTATTTTATATTTTTCTCTTCTCTACGCGCCTAATTTATCATTTATAACTCATGGTTTCGGAAAGCTCCATAAAGATACTATATCTTACAATCTCGGTGACATTTTAAGCCATTTAAACAATAAGTTTAAAGCAAAAGTATAGACTTTCTATAATAATAGCATCGCCAGTAGTTAATTATACAACTAAGTTAGTTTAATGGCTAAAATTTACTTTTATGGTGCAAATATATCTAGAATTTAGAACGGAATAAAGATAGACGATCTAGTTTTATAGTTAACTTGAACAACGTTAGTTCATTCGCTGGTAGGATTAGTATAAAAAGTAATATAGAAAGTCGGTAAAGATTTCGATGTTGTGACAAAATGATATTAGCAAAGTGGCTATTTCTAAAAATAAAAATAAGAGCGCGCTTTTTACACTTTTATAATCACAGCTGAGTAAGTTGCCCCTCTATAACAAGATAAGTAGAGGGTTAAGGTTTCAGGACCTGTAATACAGACAAATTACTGCGTGAGAACAGTGTTCAGATAGCCGGAGATAAAGTTACCAAGGATAAGGGAAAACATGATGATGTGTCAGAATATAAGGACTGGCGAAAAACTCTACTTTTTCTAACTCGTAACCTTTCTTTATAATATAAAATTCCGTACATTTGTTTCTTATTAAAGTAAAAAAGATTCGTGAATCTAGTTGGCAAAAGAGGTCAAAATCGTGGAAGATTGTAATCTCGGAATTCATTACAACCGCATCAACTTTAAGACCCGAGCTGTCCATCATTTGCAGATATTTAGCTTTTCTGCAGATCTAACTTTATTATTTCATAATCATAATTGTAATGTTTTAAAGTAAATTTTATATAAATCTGAAAATGTTACAAGACATTTAAAACAAGTAGCCTATAAAAATTTTGCTCTAAGAATTTTGGATCCCATTAAGAGTTAAGTTGATTGGGCCTTAAAATTTCGAATTTAAACATTAGAAATAATAAAAGAGGGAAAAAATTATAAATTAAAGTAAAAGGCCTAAACAGAAAAATCAGAATTTTGTTGTTTATATAACTGTCTTATTGATTTTTTCTTGTTATAAAGAATAAAAACTAGGAAACTTTTCGTTAACTTTAGACATCAACAGAGAGAAGAAAAAAAGCAAGTTGTAATAGTTTGCAGCAAATTAAATTGTCTTTGTTATTAATATATCCAATTAAAAAAATTGTTAAATTAACCCTTTAGGCCTTTATTCTATGTGTTAGATCAGAATGTTTTAAAGAAGGAAACAGAATAGCTTAATGTTTTTTTTTTTTTTTTTGTAAGTTTTGTAATTACTCAGAGAATAAAGAAGCCTTCTAAAATTAACTCGTGTACCAACTTTTTTTAAATATATATTACATATATAAGGTATATAAAAATGTTTTAAATGAAGCAAAATACATCTTATTAAATAATGAAACGAATTTCTTTGTGTACTTAATTGCGGTTAAGTAGAAGTTAATTTGAGTTTGCCAATTAATCAGCTTATTCAATAGTAAAGCAACTTAAGCGAACGAATTAAGACGATTCTATAGAGAATCTTCGTTAATATTCAGTCCTCATAGATGCATGATTAACAGGAGAAAATCTTTAATCTTTAATTACAACTTTGTAATAAAAATTTGATTGTCCTAAAAAAATTTAAGCTTAAAAAAAACTTAATAGAAATTTTCTGCTTTGATATTTATCTTATAATTATTACTCCATAATCTTATATTATAAATAAATTATAGAATAGTTATTCGACGACAATATTGCTTCGGGCTTATTTAAATTCTTAATAATCAGCAATTTATATCTGAAAATTCTGAATTTTTTACTATTTTATAATTATAAATACATTTATATCAAATTTATAAACTTAACCCATTGGACAACCGCAAAAAACACATCTAAATAAGCTTTAGATACTAATACAAAGTTTAAAATAAATGCAACTTTAATGATAACAGGAATATTACTTAGTATTAAACTAAATTTTTTCCTGCTTTATGAAGCTAAATTATCTATTGTAACCATATACTTCTGTAGTAACTTTCTAGATTTCACGATACAAAACTATAGATATAGTATCGTGAAATCTATGATTATAATTTTAATTTTATAATAAAATATAATAAATAAATCATTGTTAACGTATCGAACAGGTACAAGAAGAAATTACTTTTATAATAACAGTAAAATACATCAGAAATCTTTATATTAAATTTTCTTTACCTTTTAAATTAATCTATTGAATATATCAGTCTATTCTAAACCGCAATTTCTTCTAAAATTTCTGATTATTAGTTAAAGAGAATAAAATAAAGTTTAATATTAAAAATAGATTAAAAAGTAACGTATCAGTTATTATTTATTTTATATTTTTCTCTTCTCTACGCGCCTAATTTATCATTTATAACTCATGGTTTCGGAAAGCTCCATAAAGATACTATATCTTACAATCTCGGTGACATTTTAAGCCATTTAAACAATAAGTTTAAAGCAAAAGTATAGACTTTCTATAATAATAGCATCGCCAGTAGTTAATTATACAACTAAGTTAGTTTAATGGCTAAAATTTACTTTTATGGTGCAAATATATCTAGAATTTAGAACGGAATAAAGATAGACGATCTAGTTTTATAGTTAACTTGAACAACGTTAGTTCATTCGCTGGTAGGATTAGTATAAAAAGTAATATAGAAAGTCGGTAAAGATTTCGATGTTGTGACAAAATGATATTAGCAAAGTGGCTATTTCTAAAAATAAAAATAAGAGCGCGCTTTTTACACTTTTATAATCACAGCTGAGTAAGTTGCCCCTCTATAACAAGATAAGTAGAGGGTTAAGGTTTCAGGACCTGTAATACAGACAAATTACTGCGTGAGAACAGTGTTCAGATAGCCGGAGATAAAGTTACCAAGGATAAGGGAAAACATGATGATGTGTCAGAATATAAGGACTGGCGAAAAACTCTACTTTTTCTAACTCGTAACCTTTCTTTATAATATAAAATTCCGTACATTTGTTTCTTATTAAAGTAAAAAAGATTCGTGAATCTAGTTGGCAAAAGAGGTCAAAATCGTGGAAGATTGTAATCTCGGAATTCATTACAACCGCATCAACTTTAAGACCCGAGCTGTCCATCATTTGCAGATATTTAGCTTTTCTGCAGATCTAACTTTATTATTTCATAATCTACANTATAATAATAATTAAAAAATGAGTAGTTTTAATAAATAATATTTTAAGCTAGGAAAATAGAAAGAAATAATAATAATAATATACTATACAATTACATAGCTAAATAGGCAAGTTTATTAGAGAAGAATTGAAGTTAGTAGCGTGGAACGAAAAGTTTGTCGGTAGCAAAGGAAGGAGTAGAGGACAGTTTCGTAACATAAAAGACTTTTAAGAACAAAGGAAGGACGAAGAAACAGGAGGAGGTGAAGGGTCAAGCGGCGTGACCTGTCTCGGAGTAGGAGGGTGACAGGTCCGTGACTTAACAAGCCAGTCGACAATTACACCCCTCTGTCGGACAAAGGAGGAGGAGGAGGGTGGGTTGAGGGTAGGTGCGAACGACTTACCTGCACAAGGTAACCTGTTGTTTGCAGTCGTTTCCACCTGACCATTACCAAGCCCGTAATGACAATGTCGGATCTTCGCAACAGATTCAATGTACGTTATCATTACCTGCTCTGGCAGACTACTTCGGTAAACGTTGCCTTGGGTCTTTCCAAAATGGCGTAGATCTTCAAGATCGAAATACGACAAAGTAAAATTGAAAATTTTTCATTTTCTAATTATAATTCTCTTATTTACTGAAACTTTGGAAAGAAACAAAAAGATTTTCTATTATACCAACGTTATTTTATTATCATTTTTTTTCCTCGTTCAGAGTTAAAATTGTGTATAGAACGTAAACGGGAGAGTCTATTCTTTGTATCATGCCGGTAACACAAGAAAAAGGATTAAGAGAACTTTAGATCTAGCAGAGACCAACATTCCTAGGAGCTTGTCCCCTCAGTATGACTTCACCCTCCCTATCAGTGGGGAGAGGGGAGAAGTCGGCTCGACTCTAGCCACACCTGAGACTTGCCTCCAGGGTATAGTCGGTGGGGAACGGAACAAAGGGACCTTGCCGTTCTCACGTGCACATACGTGGCTATTTCGTTAAGCTCGTACAGCGGCCTTCCGGCATACCTCTGATTGGCTGTAAGCAACCAAATTTACTTTCCCTTCCGTAGAAATAGTCTCATTGCGAACCGAATCACAGTTACGATTTGAAGCCACGCATCTTGTTAAATCTCATATTTTACACTCAGTTTTCAATAATCTTCAAGGGAGTTTTTTCATTAATGGTACTGTCGTCACCTCTTTGAGAAGTAGCGGGCATACAACAGACAAGTTTAACACAGTTTGGAAAGGTTCATTGTACGGATGACTTAAGGTCACCTCGAGCTTGCTTTCTCGACTTAGTACCCTTCTACCTGTCTCCAGGCTGACAATCAGTTGTCGGTTTGAGTTGTATAAGTACTCTCGAATTCTGTGTATATCTACATTAAGTTCTTCCATCTCCGTTTGATTGCGTATTTAAAATGTTGATATAACTGTTCAAACTTAAAATTATACTACAGAATTCATCTTTATCTTCCTGTTGGGTCATAAAACTTTTTACAAGTGTTCCTTATCATTGTTTCATTCAATAAAATTATTTAAGTGAGGGATATTAGTTAAGCATCTAGGTTTACGATATATTGAGGAAAATATGTTAAAATAATTTATTTTTAATTCTGAATTTTTAACTTCATTTTTTATCGTAAAACAATTGTAAATCAATTTTTTAAAATTATATCATAATATCTTTGATATTTTGAAGAGTATAAATGAGGAAACTCCACTTATCTACGTCTCCAATAGTAACAATCTAGTTAGCAATTGCAAGGTAGTCAGTCATGTAATTCAATATTCTTCCACGATGTGCGGTGAAGACTCATTTGGCTAACACGACAGGGAATGAGGAATTTGCCCGATGTAGGCGTAAGAGCAACTTAAGAGGTTTACCCTCTTCGGTATCGAAGACCCACCACCGTGTAGTTGAAGCATAAAGTCCACTAATGTTAGCGTCAAAGAGAATTCAATTGAATCTATAACACGTTTTTGGTTGATTATTTTAATCCTCTTATACAAATCCTATTCGATGATAGTGTAAAAATATTATTTAAATACACGATTCGCGTATTAATTTGCATGAAATATATTTTTCGACGGTTTAAACTGTAATTTGGAGTGGTGTAATAATGATTGTAAAGATAACCAATCACCGCAGAATCAATTCTATATCCTTGATGTTTGGCTCTTTCCCGAAGTGTTTTTTAGTTTTCGGAATATAATCCGGCACACCCGGTTGAAACCCTCACCCAAGGTAAGATAAGACACACATCTTGACACAAGGCTGTCCTGACCCATTCATCACGAGGCCTCACCTTTTTCTCTGACAGCTGGTCTTCCAGAACTGGTTCTGGGGTCATCACGTGACGGAGACAGCGCGACACGTGCGTCTGAATTCTACCACACGAAAAACTTAGAAAAAAAATATACTCTTGTAATTTCTAAAAATTTAATATTTAACATTGTAATTGAAGACTTCTACGATATTTTACGTGCTTCAAATTTAAGAAGAAAGAAGGAAATGAAGTAGAAAATGACGTATGATAAATATAGGTTACGTAAATAATCTTGTCATCCTTAAGTACAAACTCGTTTGAATATTTGAAATATATATTTTTATATGGGAATATTCCAAAATTTGAAACTGTAACAGGTTACCGCTATAAATCTGCAGTATTTGTAGAGTTGTAGCCGTTTTTATGTTCGGTAGATAGAAAACTAAAACCCCAAATGGGTAGGATACGATAAGATTAGGCAGGTGGCAATTTACTACTATGTGACCTGAAACTTTTATAGACGTTAAATATACTTTTATATAATTGTAATCTTCGATGAATGATCATATTAACTTAAAAAATAATTATTTTTCAAGAGGGAAAAAACCTATAAAATGGGGAAATACCTGATGATTTGTCAGAAAGTTAAAAAAGAAAAAAAAAAAAAACATTATAAATGCTGATATATTAATCTGTTGAAGGAATATTTTAAGTGGTTAAAGTCAGTTAATATAATCAAGAATTGATAGACCTTTATGAAAACGAACTTCCTCGAATAATATTGATTTATTTTTAAAAAGATTAAGTATGCTTTAACGTATACTTTTCTGAAAATATCTGTTAAAAATCATCTGCAATGAGAGAACCACAGGTGTGACACGTCTAAAATTGCAAACTGATCAAATTGCAGATGAGATATGACTAAATCCATAAGTGGACGATCTAAAAAGTTCGTGTAAGATAAAAAAAAAATTTAAGATATATAATTTAAAGGTGCGACTAATCGATCTCTTATTCCATATAATATATATCAAGTTATATATGGATCATCACGTAATACAGTTATTTCTTTACTTGAAAATGGCGCATCTTTTACTATAATTGGGATTTTGGCTTAGGGTCAGGTCTCTGTTTAGTTTCAGTATAAAATTACTCGGTCACGAGCACAGACTAGTGACCAATCAAAAACGTGACCGCCTGTCACGTGACAGCCACAAAACGTGACGTCCCAGTTTCGAACGGTCAAAGAGTTCACAGATAGCCCGAGCAGATACAATGTAAATGCGAAGTTTGTATAAACACTCACTTAAAATTAATTACCGCCGAGGTTTTTACATGTTCAACACTGACAGCGTTATTCTGTGCCTCCCAGTCAAGAATGCCATTTCTTCCTTTTTTTTTTAAATACACACGTATAGATACACACAGGAAAAAGAAAAAAAAATGGAAAAAAATTGTCGTGTATATAATAGAAAATTTATAAGTATTTAAATATTTTTCACCGCCTCCCGTTCTCGTAAAATGTATATATATCTCCAACCTAGAAAAGTTGGAATTTGTTCTTTGGCCCACTCCACCTTTTCAGAAGGCGAAACTGCACTCCTCCCCCCTCCTACACTTCTAGTCTTTGGAAGGAGACCGGAAACCCCGCCCTTATTCTCGTACAACACGAGAGGACCACCCCTAATTCGTATATATTCCATGTCCTTGTTGTCTCGATAAGAAATCACTAATTAAGAGCCACTACGTAAGATGGACTGAAACACTGTGCCACACTCTCTTTAAAAAATCTCAAGTTTAACGCTAAAATAAGAAAAACTTTTATCAATAATTAAGTAAATAATTGATTAATTATTTACTTGATACATTACAAGTTTATAAAGTTTAATTAAAAATTTTATTGAATGGTTATTGCTCCGTTTCCTATCTTCTACTCCATCAAATTGGGCGTCTTGTTGCCTTTCCATTCTCTCTACCACTCGCTCGCCTACCTTAAGAAGATTTTAATGAATCAAGCTATTAGCTAGGTTGTAGTAGGTCTACTGATGAAAGAAAAATTAGTTATGTGTAAAGTTTGGTGAGATAATCAAAGACGAAAACAAACATCAAATACAAACCAAGCAGAAATAAAATGCAATTGAGATAAGGATAAAACATCTTTATAACGTGAAAAGATAATATTAATCTACTTATAATTTAATTTGATACTGATAATCAGCACAGGAAAGACTTTAATCTGGTTCAATATTAGATTAATTAGGAAATTTTAATAAAATTAATGATGATCTCGACTATTTCCTCTCGAAGTGAACATCGACATTTTCCAGATGTGCAGCCGTTAAAAGTAACGATCTATATTAAATAACTGCCTCGAAATCCGATTAATTATAAATTGTAATAATTGTATAAATAAAATAATTAATTTTTCTTTGTTTCTAAACACGACGAAAAGATTTTTATTTCAAATTTCATAAACTTCTTTTAATAAACGTTTACCTAAGTCATCCTATTAATCTGCGTGTCCTCTGGAGAGTTAGCAAATTAAGTTGTAAATTATTTTAGCAAATTTAAGCGATTTAACTGTTCAGTTTTAATGATAAAGGCCTAAGTATTGCATTATTTAATTGTAAATTTTTTCTTTTCAGGATTTTGCATTAAGTGGTTAGTTTTATGAGAGACAAAGTGGAGCAAGAGTCTACAACTAATGTTAATTGCGGATCTGATAAAAATTGTGCCGGATAAATTCTAAACCGTGTAACAGAAAATTAGAATATATATTTGTAAACAAGAGATTTTTTTTTTATTTTAAAAGTGAAAATGTGCCTTTAAAAATGAAGTTTTTCTGCATTTATTTTCAATTATTAGCAGTTAACTTCAACTTCCCGCAGAAGAATTTATATTTAAATTTAGGCATGCTTAATTAATAAAGTTATTCAAGCTTTCGTGATAACTTGTGAAATGATAAAAATTACAAAGAAGAGTTATCTCCATTGAAATTGTGGTTATAATGGCTAGTTGATGTGAACATCGCATCGTTTAGTTATGTACCTTTATAGACAATCACCTTGTTTACTCCGTATTAGTATGTGTTAATGACTCCAGTAATCATGAATAATAAACAGCTTTTTAAAAATTATAAAAAAAAAGCCAAGACGTTTATTATCCATTTAAACTTAGAAGAAAAAATATAGTCGATAGGTCTTCATTCAAAAGAGTATTTTAACTTTTAAAGAATGAAAGAAATTTAGAGTAAAAGCTCATTACGACATTATTTATAGATTGATTTAATTGATAGTAATTATAAAATAATATTAAAAATATTCCTTTTTTTTATAAAAGTAAGTATTCTTTAGTAAGGGGAGTAAATCTACGGAACGTATTATACATTTTTATAAGTCTTTTACTAAACATATTCAAGATACTTTGAGCATACAAAGGAATCTATTCGAATAATAGGTTAATTAAAAGTGACTGAACACTTAAAGATTGTAGGAGAAACAAAATTTCTTAGCAATTTGATATAAAATTTCAAGAAATTATAAAATCTATCTTGTGTTTCTGATCGAAATATGTTAACCTATCATTAACGAATAGTTTAAAAAGAAATTACGTCTTTTCGGGTATAAAATTTCGAAATTTGATGCGATAAAATGCTCAAAAATTGAAAATTACAGTCATGCTTAATCAGTAGGGTAAACCAATTAAGTGTTCAACGTTCGAAGACACAAAATGCTTCTTAATGCAATTAGGCGAAAAATATTGCCAAGAGAAAGAATTCAATTCTCCAAGACAAAAGCACAAAACGAATGTTGCACATTAAAAAGAGACCCCGTTAAAGAACCGAACTCGTGCTATCGGCAACTACAAACTTATCCATAGATATTTTTGTGGTTCTCCGTTTGTTTCATAAAAGCCATCCTGCTTAGCATATGTAAATATGTTATTCATGTAAACTTTTAGAAAGGAATCCAGATGAAGTCAGATTTTTCTCCAGGTTTGCAATTTTTAGTTCGAATCGATAACTGCCAAATTTACAGATACTTTATTCGACAATCTTGTACACTATATCTTTCGATTTTTATCCGTCGTCAAAACTTGACATTTAGGACCTATATTTTGAGAATCTAAAAGGGAAAGAGGCCTAAAAATTTTACGTAAATGTTTCTTACAATTCCCTTTATTCTGTCTCTTTTATATAGCAACATTTAATTTCTTTCCTTTAAAATAATTCTAGAAATTTTGCTGATAAAACCGCGAAATATGATATTTAAAAATAATAATATTTATACTTGAATTTTATTAAAATTAATTAAATTTGAATTTCGAATTAAATCTTCATGTCGGCAAGGAAAGATTGAAAGTAGGCTCTCTCTCTCTATATATATATATATATATATTATTCACGTTAATATATTACTACTGATTATTAATTATTAAATTTATAAAAAAGCATATAATTGTAATGTTTTAAAGTAAATTTTATATAAATCTGAAAATGTTACAAGACATTTAAAACAAGTAGCCTATAAAAATTTTGCTCTAAGAATTTTGGATCCCATTAAGAGTTAAGTTGATTGGGCCTTAAAATTTCGAATTTAAACATTAGAAATAATAAAAGAGGGAAAAAATTATAAATTAAAGTAAAAGGCCTAAACAGAAAAATCAGAATTTTGTTGTTTATATAACTGTCTTATTGATTTTTTCTTGTTATAAAGAATAAAAACTAGGAAACTTTTCGTTAACTTTAGACATCAACAGAAAGAAGAAAAAAGCAAGTTGTAATAGTTTGCAGCAAATTAAATTGTCTTTGTTATTAATATATCCAATTAAAAAAATTGTTAAATTAACCCTTTAGGCCTTTATTCTATGTGTTAGATCAGAATGTTTTAAAGAAGGAAACAGAATAGCTTAATGTTTTTTTTTTTTTTTTTGTAAGTTTTGTAATTACTCAGAGAATAAAGAAGCCTTCTAAAATTAACTCGTGTACCAACTTTTTTTAAATATATATTACATATATAAGGTATATAAAAATGTTTTAAATGAAGCAAAATACATCTTATTAAATAATGAAACGAATTTCTTTGTGTACTTAATTGCGGTTAAGTAGAAGTTAATTTGAGTTTGCCAATTAATCAGCTTATTCAATAGTAAAGCAACTTAAGCGAACGAATTAAGACGATTCTATAGAGAATCTTCGTTAATATTCAGTCCTCATAGATGCATGATTAACAGGAGAAAATCTTTAATCTTTAATTACAACTTTGTAATAAAAATTTGATTGTCCTAAAAAAATTTAAGCTTAAAAAAAACTTAATAGAAATTTTCTGCTTTGATATTTATCTTATAATTATTACTCCATAATCTTATATTATAAATAAATTATAGAATAGTTATTCGACGACAATATTGCTTCGGGCTTATTTAAATTATTAATAATCAGCAATTTATATCTGAAAATTCTGAATTTTTTACTATTTTATAATTATAAATACATTTATATCAAATTTATAAACTTAACCCATTGGACAACCGCAAAAAACACATCTAAATAAGCTTTAGATACTAATACAAAGTTTAAAATAAATGCAACTTTAATGATAACAGGAATATTACTTAGTATTAAACTAAATTTTTTCCTGCTTTATGAAGCTAAATTATCTATTGTAACCATATACTTCTGTAGTAACTTTCTAGATTTCACGATACAAAACTATAGATATAGTATCGTGAAATCTATGATTATAATTTTAATTTTATAATAAAATATAATAAATAAATCATTGTTAACGTATCGAACAGGTACAAGAAGAAATTACTTTTATAATAACAGTAAAATACATCAGAAATCTTTATATTAAATTTTCTTTACCTTTTAAATTAATCTATTGAATATATCAGTCTATTCTAAACCGCAATTTCTTCTAAAATTTCTGATTATTAGTTAAAGAGAATAAAATAAAGTTTAATATTAAAAATAGATTAAAAAGTAACGTATCAGTTATTATTTATTTTATATTTTTCTCTTCTCTACGCGCCTAATTTATCATTTATAACTCATGGTTTCGGAAAGCTCCATAAAGATACTATATCTTACAATCTCGGTGACATTTTAAGCCATTTAAACAATAAGTTTAAAGCAAAAGTATAGACTTTCTATAATAATAGCATCGCCAGTAGTTAATTATACAACTAAGTTAGTTTAATGGCTAAAATTTACTTTTATGGTGCAAATATATCTAGAATTTAGAACGGAATAAAGATAGACGATCTAGTTTTATAGTTAACTTGAACAACGTTAGTTCATTCGCTGGTAGGATTAGTATAAAAAGTAATATAGAAAGTCGGTAAAGATTTCGATGTTGTGACAAAATGATATTAGCAAAGTGGCTATTTCTAAAAATAAAAATAAGAGCGCGCTTTTTACACTTTTATAATCACAGCTGAGTAAGTTGCCCCTCTATAACAAGATAAGTAGAGGGTTAAGGTTTCAGGACCTGTAATACAGACAAATTACTGCGTGAGAACAGTGTTCAGATAGCCGGAGATAAAGTTACCAAGGATAAGGGAAAACATGATGATGTGTCAGAATATAAGGACTGGCGAAAAACTCTACTTTTTCTAACTCGTAACCTTTCTTTATAATATAAAATTCCGTACATTTGTTTCTTATTAAAGTAAAAAAGATTCGTGAATCTAGTTGGCAAAAGAGGTCAAAATCGTGGAAGATTGTAATCTCGGAATTCATTACAACCGCATCAACTTTAAGACCCGAGCTGTCCATCATTTGCAGATATTTAGCTTTTCTGCAGATCTAACTTTATTATTTCATAATCTACACAAACTCATCTTAGATAAGAATAAGTACAAATTAATGCTCTCCAGTAATTACCATAGTAAACGTATATATTTACCAATTTATTTATAATTTTATCTGATTATATTCGTAAATATATAATTGCTCTTTTAATATTTAAACTAATTAAAGAGCTCAAAATTATGATATCAAATCTTAGAATATTTTGTAATTATTAATTTTATTGGAAGTGTATAAGATAATAAACGATCGTTTTACATCTATTAAAGTTTGATAATAAACATGAAACTTTCCTTCCACTACAGAAATTTGTACAAAATTTTAATTTCAAACTAATTAAAATTTTCTTATAAAGAAATGGATGTTAATTTAAAATTAAAAGCTTAGAGATTGCCATTTAAAAATTACTCCTTTGTTAGAAATTAGCTTTAGAGTAAAGTATAAAAAACGGCTATCTTTAATGACGTCAGATGTATGACATTCCGACTTATGACGTCAAGATAAAAATGTTTCTTTTTCGCTCTTTTTTTGGACTTGGTTTAGTTGGAACGAACGATTTATGACCCAAGTGAAGTTTTGACTAAAATATTGGACTTAGAGCATTTCGCTTTTCCTATTATAATGTTCTACTTTTACATAAATAAACCATCTTCTAAAGTAGCGTATCCTTCATTTTTTCTTATTTTCAGTTAAATAAACAGTAAAAAAATTTGTGCCCTTCTATCGGATTAAATAATAAAAAATTAATATTAGAAACTCTTAGAAACTGTAGACTAGAAGTTAAAAAAATCTAAAAAAACCCTTCGGTCAATGTCCTAATACGAAAAACAAGAGGACTACCTGCTGGACCAAACAAGTTTTGGACACCAAAACTCAGAAATTTCAACTAACAACTCGATGGTGTCAGGAAACGTGGCAGTTTTCTACTTATTGGATGGACTGTTTAAGGTTTTTGAGTCTTGTAATTTTCGTCTTTCTTTTTTTATTGCCTTTCGGGTCGAGGGTGTTGCAGGTTTTGTAACAAGTGAACACCAGTGAAAGAGCTGGGCGGTAGATTCTGACAGTAACCTAACAACCTAACCTGCCTTGCTGGATTTCTCAATAGAGTAGGCCTCGTACAGAGAGACGTTGGATGATTTTGTCGAGATAAGAGCGGGTCCTGCGGGTACCTGTGACAAAAATTTGTATTGGTTGAAAATGCGCTCTTGCAGTCTGGTAAACTCCGAATGTAGCTAATATAAAACCGCATTCTATAGGCTAGTTTTTAAGAATCAAGCTATTTTTCTACGCTTCGGGAAGACTTCATATTTTATTCTCTAATATGCTTATTATTAAATATATGTTTATTAAACCTTTCATATTTATAATTATGATTAATTCACTGGAAATGTATAAGTGCGAGTTTATAATATTTTTCTTTTATATTTAACTGTTAGAATTGCATTCGTATGTTTTAAATGATCGCTTTTAAAACTGAGAAAATTGCCATGTTAAGTTTATATAAAAAATATTATATGTTAATAATATTAAAAGTTTCTAGATTAGAAATAATTGAAAATGATTAAAAAAACTAAGAAAAGAAAGGAAATGAAATTAAAGTCGTTCTCACTTGAAACAAAATTCTATTGGTATACAAAGGAAAGTTTTAGATTGAAAAAGCGTAAGGGTTCTATAAACTTTTGATAGTTTGTAATTTTATCAAAAGTGTTTTGATATTTTCTAATTTTTTCGTTTATAGAATAGCACACAGTTTAGTTGGAAATGATTTCGAAATATTCATCCTTTCACTCAAAGTCGACGACAGTTTCATAATCAAAATACGAATGTTTAAGTTAAGAGGAAAGTGGCCTGACTCGATAATAGAAAAGTGGAAGAATTTCAACAAACGATAAAAATGCAAAGCCGCCAGCCTGATTGTTCTAATGATTAAAATTTTCAAACTTTTGTTTCAGTATTAAAACATTTCTTTATTTTATAGTTGAATAACGAACGAATTCCTTTAAGAAATTGGTGAGAGGGAGCCATTTAACTTTTTGATAGAAGTTTGTGCAAAGAGGCCGATCGAGTCGAGGTAAGTTGAAGCAAAAGATAGTGAAGCAGTTGGGTCGAGAAGTATGGCGACCCGAGAGACAATTTGCATAATTACTTTAATAACAGCTATGCGGGAAAGTTCGCCGACAGGCTAATCAGGCGAGAGACGACAGAAAAAACTCCCTCGGTGAAACAAAAGACGGAGTATTGCTGTCACCTTGGGGCGACATTAAGAATGAAAGGGTTAACATAGGATAGAACAAAAGACACTGTTTGGCTACGTTTCTGTTTGAGATTTCATAGATATACCAGCTGGAAAAGATAGTCTTTGTCGCTTTCCTATTACAGAAGCCAGTTAGAAAATGCCTTTCTTGACGTGTTTATTGCCGAGGATTTTATCTGGGTGACACTGCTTCTGCTGAATATCTGAGTTTGGAAGACATTATCCACATCCCGGAGTGCACCTCCCCCTCCGGCTTATACAAGTATCAGTATCAGAGACAATATCGGCGATATTCAGGGACGCCCTGAGCGGCTAGTGTATGGTATTTGTGAGCAGGGTGTAGTTAAGGTCCCACCCAGTTGACCACTCCCTGCCTCCGTAGCCCGGGTACAAATACCGTAGTTTGACTGCAGGTGTTTCACTGTCTCGAATAGGTTTCTGTTTGTCTGAAGTAATCGAGAGGCGATTCGACTCGTTCCCGAATTAATTCGATAATTTTCGAACGCTATTAATGTACTTTAAGTGTTCGATTACGTTAAGGATCAGTTTTCCTACATTCCTCTGTGCTATTACACAAATAACACGTAGGAAACACGAAACGTCATTCCGGGTTCAAAATTCCGAAGACAGAATGTCTGTGTTGAAAAATATGACAAATTTATAGTTTTTGCATGTTTTGTATATATTTGTATTGTATATAAACAATTGGTTAAACAAGTTACATAGGCAAAGTGCGGAAAATAATTCCAACTAAAGCTGCATACTATCATTAAATTATGTATAGCGTAAAGTACAACCCACATACTCCTTATTATTCGTATCTCCTGGTTACTTGACACCTTGACTGACCAATCACAGGGTATATATCCAACACGCACGTGCTCCAACTTGAATATTACTACATTAATAAAAGACACCCAGTTGATGCCTATTGGAGCAGGATAGTATTGAATTTAAAGCACCACTCACACTATTGGCATCCCCTGTACCCCCGACAAAGGGGGAAGGGGGTGAAAAACTGTCAGAATAAACGGGTGAATGGCCTATGTGTGGGAAGTTTTATTTTCATTCCCCCTCCGTCGTCATGGAGATTGTTATCAACAGTTTTATAGATCTACCAATGAAACTGGATGGTTTATTAGCCCTTCATGTGATTCGTTGATTGGTATTTTATAAAACTGATTCACACTACTATGATCAATTGCTGTTTTTTCCAATACTAATTGTTCTCTTGCGGTAGAAAAAAACATGAAAAACGATCCATTATAACGCAATGTATTAGGAGAAAATTTACTAATATCATAAATTTAATTCTTGCGAATGTCAACAAGTATCGATATAACGAATTTTTCAAGTTTCGAAATAAACAGTTGAAGAATTTGTAAAATTCCAGATTTCCAAATAACTGTTAATTTCTTGTAGAAAAAAAAATTCTGCTTTGTTTCTACAATTCTGTTGGAAGATAAAACGAAAAAAGCACGATAAATAACTGATGATGATCTAATGGAGATAGACAAACATTTAAGACACAAAACGAACGTTTAATGTATAAAAATTAATAAAAATACTAACGTGACGAGTTTGTTGAAAGGATCTTCTTTGAGAATCTTATCAATAACGAAAACGTCGTGATTCTGTCTGGAAAAACACTCGAAGTAGAAAATACAATAGAGTAGAAGGCAATTGAGTGCAAATGCTGAATATTTATCATTTTGCACCACTATTTATTATTGTGTGCAGACTTAGGCCGAACTTACGTGCAATGATTAATGTGTGTTGTAAGAACGATGTCACCCACATTACATGCAAGTCAGCCAGCCAATCAGCAAATCCATGTGCTGAGAAGAAATAATTAAGCGAATCCGAAAAGCGTGCAGCACGTTCGAGTCCCTAAACAGATGTTATCTTATTCAGGTGCTTACTTATACTACTTTTTTTTTATTTTTCATTCTTACGGATTCCATCAATACACAGTGGCATGGATAAGCTTTAAACTTATTAATTCTAAAAAGTCATTTGGGATGGTATCGTGTAGAAGGTTCCCCAGAGCCATTTAATCTCATTTTTTTCTTACAGGTTCTATATGCCATAACCTTAAAAAAGAGGTGTTTTAGCTAATGTGCCGATGAGATCATAATATCTTTGGCAGCGTTGGGGAGAAAAAGAAACAAATGACGTAGACACAGAAACTGCGGCGTTATTACTAGCCTTTGGCATCAGTCATTTCTACATATCGGTTCATTTAATTAGGCTAGTTTCAGCAGTAATAGGTCTGGCTCACGTCAGCCAAGGTAATCCTTTTTCTTACCCCAGGTAAAATCGCCGTTAATACCTAGATTTTGGTCGACATTATTACCCAGCTAATGCGAACTAGTTTTTAACTTTTAAGTTCTCCAGCCGTTTAGCCCAATGTAATTACATTGTTTCGACATCTTTTTTTTAATACTAAAAATTCTCTGATTGGGAAAATGTACGGCACTCTATCCGCAACGATTAATTTTCTTTAAGCAGCTGATGGTTGGAAAATCTTAAGCTCAAGTTAACATCGATAATGGAAGCCGAGTGAATTTACTTATAATCGTTTTAACATTACAATGTAAAATATAAGCGTTGCGGCGGGTTCATTGATTCTCGTGTGTTGGTAAGAAAACCGGCATTAACCATCTATTTTGACCAAGTCGAAATGTGAGGGAGGAAGAGCCACCGTACACTCTGCAAGCCAAGATTTATGAGGCGTAGCAGCGTGTAATCAGCCGTGTGTATTTACAAGGGCTAATCTCGGTGGCTAGGCTCCGTAATAGTCCATTGTCAGACTCTTTTCATGGCAAGATAGAAGAATAGAATAATCAGATGGGCCTAACGTCTAATAGAGACAAGATGTCAATAGAGCAAAGACCATCTGAGTTGCTTTTCTAAAGAAGAAATCAAACTCAATCCGAAAATTACATCGTTCTCTTCGAATTAAACTCTCAAAATATATTGATTATACGTAGAACAAACTACATATTATTCGAACTAATAAAGATATATGTATTTATTTATTTATCTCAAAATTTCTGGCGTTAATTTTTGCTAGTGAAAAGAGGATAGACAGTTTTGCGTGAGTTCATTTACATATTTGCATACATCAAGAGAAACATTTCCTGTTTCGCACGACTGTGCAGACATCCAGACTTTTATAGACTGATTTCAAAACAATCCCTAATATATCTGGATAATAGTTTATCTTAAATTTTAGCTTTTTCTCAAAAATATAAGCTGCTCCTCTCCCTGATTTGATGGATTGTTGCCATTTAACTGAGTTTGAGGTATTGGTTAGATTCTTCAAACCATTGTGCTTATTCATCCAGATGCAATAGAATGGGATAATACCGCGGGGCACATTCACTCCCACTTGTACAAGTCAAGTAGAAATGAAGGGTCTTTCCTATCACAACCAGCAGTTCAATAATAAACTGTTGTATCTATATTAGTATCTGTGATCATGATCATTATGAGAGTTACCTGTAGCCTCCTAGCGCTTCTACTAGGACAGGTGGTGCAATTGTGCCAACTTATTTACGTAGTAGTTTCTGGTGAAATATCCTACCTTGGTAACCATAGAAACAGCACGCCTAGTTTGGTCAGGTCGTGGCAGTCTTCAAATCCCCTGGAAGTTGCCTACCCGGCAAGCATGCCTTTACTGCTATGGATCTTCTGGGTAAACATTAAGAGTTTATCCAAATTAAATTGTTGACACAGATGTCGGCTAAAAACTAACCTCAAACAGAAAGCTGCAAGAACGAAAGTGTTAATAACCGAGACGACTGACATGTTTTGTGACAAGACAAAGTTACGCTGATGGAATTACACAAAACCTTTCTTGAAAATCGATAGAGGTGTCGATTCAGGTCCACATGTTCTTCATCGTATAAAAATTGCACAAAACTTTATTGCTACGACATAAAGTACACAAACGATAAGTTTTTAATAAAAATCAGGAGCACTTTTTTTACTTATTAACGATGAAAAGCGAAATTTGTTACTGAAAAGTCACTAGTAACATCAGTTAGAATTATGGAATATTTCGATATCGATCTATGTTAAAATTTCTAAGGAAAGTAATGTCTTTCTTCTAGCAGAAGACAGATAACGGTTAGGTAAGATGCAAAAGAGGAAAGAACCGGAGGTCAAACAGTTGACCGATGACAAACAGCAGAAATCAATTGAGGTGTCGATTCCGATTTGCATATTTTGCATCGTAAAAATTGTGGAAAGCTTATTTTTACGACATAATATATAAAACGATAAGTTTCTAATAAAATATAGGATAAATTTCCTTATTTTATTACTGATAGAGTTAAAAACCACTTTGACACTTCTACTAAAGAATCGTACAAGAGTTGAAATTATGCATCGTTTTAATATCGATCCGTTTAAATATGCAAAATAACTGATGCGTTTTAGCATCTTTTCATTATAGAAGATGAACAGGTAATGGTCAGGAAAAGTACAAAAGAGTAGAAGATCCGGAGGTCAAACAATTGTTGACCAGTGACAAAGGGCAAAAATTAATTCTGACGATTGGAAGGAGTGGTCTAGTCACGAGCCAATCGCCAACCGTTCAAGACGGGGGTGGAAGATACTTGTACCACATGTAACTCACGATTGCGGTACTTCGTGCACCAGGTGCGGGTTTTGCTACCGCGTTTTTCTCTCGGTCGTCACGTTAGTCACGATGATGGGAAACTCTTATTTTCTACTCATCTCACCCCCGATTACCATACGGTTCGGTTAGACTTTAAAAATGAACTTTCCTCAATCAATTTGTAGCGCCGGTTCTTTCAAAGTTCATAGAACTATTTCTCTTTCAAAACTTATTTGTTGATTCTATCTTTCCTTCTTATATGGTTAAAATATTTACATTTTGGCTTAAAATCTGACAATCGAGAAGACTTAATAAACCTTGTAAATTTGAATATTTATAACGTTTCATAGAAATGTTTTCAATTTGTATCGATTCTTTAACAAGAATGAATCTGATCTCTTGCTAAATATATTGAAATCTAAAGTAAGCGGAGTGAATTATCTTTATTAAAGTCTACAACGTACGAGAACGATTTCTACACTCGCAAAATATCTACAAATAAACTTTGTAAGTTAATGAATGATATCTATATTTACCAAGCTAACGTTACGATTTCAATGAGAAAAATCAACATTATTAAAAAAGAATAATCGAGTTCAAACACTGAAAATATTAAAATGAATTAGTATTATAAATTTTACACATTTTTTTCAATAACAAAGTTACAAAATGAACACAATTATTAACTTCATCTTTAGCGTAATTCTACAGGAAAACCACAGAAAAATATCAAAATTTCTCTATCGAAATTGTAAAGATTTGTGCTTGAAAAGAGGGAAAGTATTATTGACAGGCAAAAATCAAGGAAGAAGTGAAATGGCTTTCATCCATTCAACTAACAACTTAGATTACACAAAATGGATGCAATTAGATCTCTCACCTTATCATAAAAATCTGAACGATACAATCTGAATGTTAAAGCATATTACTAAGTTTACTGTTGATAGCAATCTAAATGAGGCGAAATCTTCTTATTTTATCGCGACGAAATATAAAATTACCTCAAGTACAAGTCATACTTCGATTCTGTTTTATCTTTCAGATTCACAAATAATTTAACTGCATCGTATAGAGGGAGAGAAAGAAAGAAAGAGAGAGAGAGAGAGAGAGAGAGAGACGAATGTCTTCCACACCAATTCTTCTAAAAATGGCAGTAAAACATTCTTTTAACGTTCCAGTCGTCAATTCATCATGAAAAAAACAGCGGTTTTTTTCCCTATTACAGAATGGAAGAAGTTTACCGAGTAATTTAAGGTTGGGTTTGAGAAAATGTACTATTTCAAATGATATGAAATAGGCCTACTTCAGATAAATATCTTAATAAAAATTTCTTTAACTGAATAACTTCACTTAATATATGTGTATTTTATTACTAAAATCTTTTATGTTAAACGTTTCATTTGATCTAAGCGAGGAAAATATAGTGTTGAGAAGTCTGAGATTTACAGCGAGTGTTTAGCGGATAGTAAGGAACCACCAACTTCCTTTTGTATACCGCAAGGGAGTGCTTAAATCAATCTTGGTGATTTCATTAGGTGTCCAATCAAATAACGTAACTCCCAGTTGCTATGACAACCGACTAAAGTGGACTAATTAAAAGTAGCACATTCCAATTCTTCCATTCTAAACTCAAAACTCCCGCTCTTCTTTCTTTCTATAAATATGAACAAGTAGCCCCGACTTTGACTTACTAAAAATGTCTTCATTTAAATAACATATAAGAAAGATAATCAGGTCAAAAAATCATATTTTATTTTTATTTCTTAGCACTAAAAAGTCGTACTAAAGCTGTCATCAAACAAGCTCTTTGCTTAGTACTAGAACTCGCTAATGTTAGTCGCTTAGTTTAGAATTATACAGTAAAATATTCTATTCCTTGCTTGAGTAATATCCACATAACTTGTTCCTTATTTCTTAAAAACGTAATAAAAATAACATTCATTTTATTAGGAGAATTGTAAAAGATTTCTAGAACTCAAGTAAATTATTAATTCAATTCATTACTCTATAAAGTTGAAGTGTTAATAAGTTTATTAGTAAGCTTGTAAATATTTTTTCTAATAAATTTATCAATTCTTACATATATGTAGGCTACGATAGAAAAACAAATAAGAAAATATTGATTAGCGATTGACTGTTATAAAGCAATAGATAGAAATTTATTATATTTGAGCAATAAAATCGTCAAGTGAATTTATTATACTTCAATATGATTATATTTTGGTTTGACTAATGTTTCTATAAAATTAAATTAAACAGTTTCAAGAAACAATAATACTAATTTTGGTCTATTCTTTCTTTTGTAACATTTAAGAAAATATTATGAAATATATTACATGCCCTATTAATACAAAGAATAGTGAAAAAAATGTGAAATCTTTTATAATATTTAATTAGAATATAATGAGAATATCTTTGTAATTTGTACATTTTTTAGAAATTCATTACAAATTTGCAAAAAAATAAAAATATGAAGGTTTAAAAGTTTTAATTTCTTATAATTACATAGGTAATATTTGTCTCTTATTAAAGGAAGGAAATATAGAACAGTATAGAAGAGATAGATACAAATCTGCTTCTCCTGTACAGTTATTAAATTGTTTAAAATATATTATATATTATCATTATTATCGTAAAATATAATATCATATAATTAAATTGTCTAAAATGACTTATAAATTATAAAAAATATAAAACGTTTTAAGTTTTCTATTTTAATTTTGTATTATTTTTATAGTTTTATTTAAAACATTGAAATTTAATTTAAATATATTAATTATTAAAGTAGAATTGATTANNNTATAAAAAGAAAATAATAATAAATTTATTAAATATTTTTATTATAATTTCACGTATGAAACAAAAATAATTTATTAGTTTTTAATTCTTCGATATTTAAAAAAAGAAGGAAAAATAGTCGAATGGAGTTTAGTTAAAGATAAATGCAGCAAAGTTCCGAAACACGAAACCATTTGAAAATATTTAAAAAATTCAATATTATTACTTTATTTTTTGATTTTAAGTATTCAGATAAAGTTTACAAAGGCCTTTAAATAATGGTTTATAATAAATCAAAAACGTATAAAACGATATTTTAATTTTTGTATTTATTCGATTACATAAAAATTTGAAGAAATTCTAAACTGTAAAAGGAAGCTGTTAGAAAGACTTCCATTTATTTTTGTTATTATTTTTTATTAATAAGTTGTGCTATAAAGAAAAATCCAAAAGAACATTACAGGAAATTCTATCTAATTTTTCATTGTTTCAATGAATCTCGGTGACACAAAGACAAGATTAAAAGTAAGGGTAGAAAAAAAAGTACAGAGGGAGGGATATTTTTTTTAACTCCCTTTAAGAACTAAAAATTCAGAGAATGATTGATTATATTTGCGATTTGTCAAGAAAAACGAAATAAAAAAAAGTAGAAGAATAAAATAATATCTTTTCAGTTTTGGTTTTCAGCAAGTGATTCATTTCAGTTAGACTTTATTCAAATTGGAAACAAAAACCCTCTTCCTCCTTTCTATTTATTTAAGTAAATATTCTTAGGAAGGAACGTGTATCGTCGATTGGAGTACGTTGCTTTACTACAAAACAAATACGGCTTGGTGGCGGCATATATTCAGCCAGGACTTGTTTAAAACGGAATCATTACTCTGTAAAACTCCCCAGTGGGGCTCTGGGCAGATGGATAGTAGCCCGGGGGCTGTACGGGCCCCTCGAGGCCCCAGATAAAGGGGACAAGTAGGAGATACGCAGGTCTTACCGAATATCTTTACTGCTTTCATCTCCTAAATTTCTGGCTTCGGGGATCCCAGTATATTTGTCTCTTGAGTATAGATAGTTCTTATAGACCGTCCAACCTCATGAAATATCTTTGCCATCTGTTATCCTTTGTAACATCATAATACCAGAAAGCTTGGAGTAAAACTAAACGTGAATTTTTGTTTTTCTTTTCTTTTTTTTTTTAAATTATAGTCGAATAAATATGAAGCCATTCTGCATATCTAAACGAGAATTGCCTGTGTAATAACAATATAGCCTAAACTAATTTCTGTTATTTAAATTTTGCTCAGGTTTGGTCGTGTCTAAATCATTAGAGACCGCATTAAAGAGCAAAATTTAGAAACCAGAATGCAGAACCAGACGGTTTTAAGATAACATAGGATGAGTTTGAATGCATTTCGGAATGGATTTATGAATGCTTTTCTCCTCTAATCCGGCTGGTTATTCGGGTGGACGGTGCGTTCGGATAGGCAGATTAGGTGGGAAACGACCATTTCTGTAAATACCTGCACATAGTGAACGTCGATGTTGGACACAACAGAGCGATGTCAGACAGTTTCTAATAGACCAGTAGCTCTGACTACATTCACTGCCAGAATGCCAGGACTGCGGTAATGAGATACAGCGACCTCAGAGGATGCCCGGTACACGCTGAGAATTCCAATAAGAACTGAGCTGCCTTCCTTCACTAATTTGATGCTGCAGAGATGGACATTAAATCGAAGCACGTATCTGTGCGTCGGAGTAGACTACAGCTGGCCCAGGAAACGCGCAGCTCACCTGCTGGCGTTGCTATGCCGCCAACAGATGCAAGAATGTTCTTAGACTACTTCTGGTTAGAAAAATGGACAACGTCGATCAAAGCTACGACTCCGAGAAAGAACTAGAAATTTTAAATGCTTAATACGTCGAATTTCAATTTCTTAAAAAGCATAAAGTTTTTTTCTGTAATAATCTGGTTAATGGTTAACCGAAAGAAAATTTTTGCGAGTGTTAGAGTCACTTTTTCTTGGTCATTTCTCTCTATCACTTTCGATAAATGTATAAGTTATATGATTTTTTTTTTTGCAAGATTCTGAAAATCAAGTCAACATTTGCCCGATGATCTTTCACAAGTCATCAACGGCACATTCAAAAACTACTACATACTTCAAATGATGTTTACTTTACTGACAGAATATCAACTAGACGGGGATCTTACCAGTCGTACATGGCTAGCAATTGCGTCAACCCACACAGTAAGCAAAGTAGCATCACGCCTTCTGGAATTTGCAGCTTCCCGGCTTCTCTTCTACATCCTCTTACATGCTTCATTCGCCATCGGGGCGTCTCCATTGCCTCAAAGACATCCGAATGGGATCTACATTCAGTCGACGTAATCCCAGTAAATGGAAGTCATAGAACACCACCTACGTCCAAGTCTAGAAACAAAGATCCTTCTACCGAACTCGTTTGTATATAAGGGGCGTTCATTTCAAAGCCATTTATGAACTTCTACGCGTGTTTACAGGAACAGTTCCTAATGACTCCACTTTGCAAGACTAATTTGACAAATCTTCTAATTGTAATTATGAAGAAAGAATTAAGGCTATAAATTAATAATTTTCTCGACCATCTAAATAAGTTTATTTCAAATAAAGGAATAAAATATCTAACGACATAAGCAGATTTATCTTGCTTAAAATTGCCGATGATACAAAACTACGTCCGCTGAGAACAATTTATGTTATCATAAATAGTAAATTAGATCTTCTCTTATACCAGGCCATCAGAACAAAGTTTGATCATGCCTATAAGCAAGAAGCATAAGTTAAGTCAAACTTAAATTGCTAAAGGTCACAATAATTGGCGTAGATTAATTTTACTTACAATAAATTCATAAGAACTTCCCGAATGTCAAGTGATAAAGGAAATTGTTGAAGAATACGTGCGAACCATCTTGGCCTTGAGGTCAACATAGGTTTCTTCAGCAACTTATATAGCAACTATTCAATTACAACATACTTGGCGCTGTCGTGACAAATCAAATTTGGAAAACCAACACTCAGTCTGCCTAAAGGTACCCAACCAACTTCTCAGTTCGTACAAATAAAATATAATCGAATAAAAAAATCAACTTGGAACAGAAAACTTTCGTAAGATTTGACACTTGAAGTTTGTTTTTTGAAAGTTCTGAAAGATGACAATCGCATTAAAGTCATTCACTGAGTCTTTCCTTTTCGATCTCAACTTAATTTCTAAAAGAAACAACTGTAAACACGTTTATAATAAAGTTTAAAAACAACTTTTTCAGGTATCAAAGTTCATATTATGCATATAATTTATCTTTTCTAATAAATATAAAATTATTAAAACCTTTGCATTTTAATCCGCAATTGTTCTATTTTTTAAATGTTTGAATTTGTAAGTAATAAGAGGCCTTGTATCATTCACTAACTAAATTCAACAGCTGGCGTACTCAAACTAAAATGGAAGAGTAACTAAAATATGGAGGAAATTCTGTAATTACAATTAATGCTGTAAAATTAAAAATTTTATTCCATATCAAATTGTTTTCTACTTTTAAACAATTATCTGATAGAAAACATANAGTGAAGTCTAAGAACTAAAACTTAAATTTGATTTTTTTTATCATTTATATATACACACCTCATAGGACAATGTATGATATTGTTTAACATTTGAGAAAAAAGAACTTTCACAGCTCGTATGGAGGTCAACTGTGCTGCCAAGTTCGTTATAAGAGAAAGTAAAATGCCTACACCAGATAAAAGAGCGTAGACAGCAACATATTTCTTAATATTAGGATCCTAAAATACAGAAAATTTTAATCAATTATTTAAAAGTAAATATGCAATAATAAAATTTCTGTAAAACTAAATACAACTATTAAAATATATACAGATTTCTTACATTTTCTATCGTAGTATTTGAATACGATAATTCAGACCATTTTGATAACCAAAAGTAAATATGCAATAAATTTTGCCTTCGAGAGTTGATTTTAAAACAATTTTCAATATTTTCTACTTTTTTTTACGTTTATAATTAATTTATACAGCTGCACTTATTGTTCTTGTTGCTCAATTTGATTGAAACTAAACTAATAATTTCTTTAAGTATAAAATTTACAGTAATCGAACCAACTAATGTGGAAATGACTTCTATAAAATTCGCTGCAAATTGTATGCAAGTTTAAGCGAAAATTCTGCTAAATTTGGATACATTAACAGAGTTTAACTCATAATTAAACTGTCTTAGTAACTTAAAAATTTTTGCTATTGATAGAGTGGTTATCACGTGATTTATCCTAAGTGACATCAGAGACAAGGAAGGTCTGGTTGACACCTCGCTGAGTGTTGTCGCAGTACTCGAGATGATGCTAAAGTGGAACTGCAAACACCAGTCTTCACCTCTAGAAACTTGACACAGAATGGGATGTATGCAAACGGGCAATATCATACACGCTCATGCAAAAATAACAAGTGTAAAACCGATCAAACTCAATAGTATACGTGCTATACAATTCTGAAATTTTATTACCTACCAATAAACTAGTCGCTCATAACAGGTTCTGGTTATTCTTCTAGTTTGTTGTATATAAAACATGCAAATGATAAACTATATATCGTTTCATATGCGATGTGATATCGTAGTTTGTTCCGATCTAAGTTATGTATCTTTGCTTCAATAAAATAATTGGTAAGTTAATTATGTATAAAACGATAAATCTTGTAAAATATTAAGTTTAAACCATATTTGAAGCACTAATTGTAAGTCATAGTGTAAGTTACACAAACCACGTGCTAAATATCAACTAACTTATTCCATACCGACTCTACAATTCATTCTTTCCAAGAACAAACTAATGCCAATAAACTAAATTAAGTATACTTTACAGCAAATATTTTAATAGATAACGTGATTAAAATTAATTATTCTTAAAGTTTCGGAGGCCCCTCGCCTTCCGATAAGAAAACATAGGAGTAAGAGAGAGAGAGAGGAGAGAGGAGAGAGCAGTATCAGACGGCTTTTAATTGAAACTCGGGAGTTAAAAGCGACTAAAAGTATGCCGAAAATAAGTAAAATTCGGTATAAGATGGGTTAATTAAAGTACATAGAGCTTAGATTTAATTAAATTTAAACCTTAGCATGGGTTAATCCCATTAGTAATATAGGTTCATTAAAGATATGCTCGAATATTGTTGATGTAGGTCTATGGCGAACGTTTCTGCGAAAGGAGAATGATTGGTTGAAGACGTTGATGTTTTTCCACTTAAACGATCGACCCGGAGAAAGAAGAGTTATTATTTGCCTCTCTAATTAGGGTCCAAGTGTGAATAATGGTTTTATTGTAACCTTACTCTGCTCCCTCCCATTAGCGTGCGCTTTCCATTGCGGAATGTGTCTCTGTTAATAATGCGCACAATATTTTCAGCGGTAAATCTCAAAACTACTGCTAGAAAACTGACTATACTCTTTTTCTGATTCTTGTTTCTCCCGTCGCACCTTTCTAACAATCTTTCTGTAGGTAAGTGATTATGTAAATTTTACTAAACGATTTCCCTTTTCTTCTTATTAAAATGGTATATATCTATTGTTTTTGTATTTCGCCATTGTTCGCTTCGAAATATTATTATTTTTTCTTAAACTTTTTACGGCCTATCGAGTTTGTTATTAACCAATAATTTAGATCCAAAATTAGTGTCTGTAGAGTTTTTCAATGGTAATGATCCCGAGGGTTAACATTCTTAACGGGCTTTGAATGCAATATACATTGTAAACTGAGCTAATTACTATTCTTTCTTTTGTACTTTGTTACACGAATTTAAGTATTTCCAACGTATACAATGCGTAATTTAATAATTGAAAGATATCCTAATTGTAATTTGATTTATTATATTTTAAAAATGCCATTAAAAAGTCGTTGTAAACATGCGACGTTACAACCTACACACGACCGATTTACAGATATATTTTCTATATTTTAGTTATTAATATTAAAAATTCAATAAAATTTTAAATTAATATAAAAATCTGTAAAATATGAAATATATATATATATATTTTATATTTATAAATTATAAAATAATAAAAGAGAAAAAACCACGCTATATCCTAATTTAACATTTGGTCGAAAAAAAGAAAAAAAATGATTCATGAAATTTTAAGCAATTTCTGATATTTTTTTTATATATAAATTTTGAATGGTCTAAATTCAATGTTGAAAGTAAATTAAGAATTAATGTTCGATCTCCATGAGTGAAAGCAGCTTGTTTACGCAGGGTTAGGATCAGCTTTGTATCGGAGAACAAAAGTTGGGGATAGCTCCCACAGGATGCTATAAATATTATAACAAAGGCACGGGGGAAGAACAGGTCACGTGGCAGTCCCCTTCTTTTTTGCACCCTTTGTGACATTTCAAAGCTTCTCCCAATTCTATCTAGCGCCGTTTCAAATAATCGACCCTGTCAAATAAGGGCGCTTCCTAATATGAGCCTATTGCACTTGGATGGATGCATTTGCCTTATTTTTAATCTGTTTAAAGCGTTCTTCTAAAACAAAAATTTGCTAAGAGGGGGAAAAAATCAAAATTTAAATAATTTACATTTGTATCAAACAAAAAAATTTTAATTTAAATAATTTATTTAATTCGCCATCAAAATTCAAATTACGACGATCAAAGAAGCTTATATTTTTAAAAAAATAGGCCTATAAGAGTTAAAATACAAATAAATTCTCAAGTTAAAAATCACTATATTTATATCTAGGCCTATAACTTTTTTTGGATTTATTTGAATGTTAATAGAAGAACATTTTTAAAACTATTTTTATATAATTTGCGTGTTTAAAAAATAAAAAAAATCGAATTTTTATGGCGTTAAAAATGACAATAATACCTAATAGAAATGTAACACGTTTGCGGAATTTTAACTGACCGAGAAATTGGATAATGTTTTCATTAATTACAATACTCATTCTGAAGTGATACATATTCAATTAACCATTTCATCTTCCATTAAACTAAGTTTTAAATCCTCAAAACTCAGTAAGAGTAAAACTGTTTTAGCAAAAATTTAATAGAGAACGATTCGGAAACTAATCCGAAGTTATCGATCGAATCTGCTACAAATAAATGAAAATCGAATAAGAAAAAAAAATTTAATAAATACGAGAAATTCGAGTTTATAAAGCGAACCTTGCGACTTTCGACCCGAAATATCTTATTATTAAGTCTAATTATTTACCTAGCAGGATAGCTTCGGTTAACAGAACCTCGCCTAAAGCCCCATGAAATATTTATTCTCTGATGAACGACTACACTCAAGTCTCCATTCTAATTAAATCCCTGTTTTTTTCCCTCTAACTCTCCTATTCTACTTATTTTCTCTCCGGTATTATGCGTTTTAAATTCCTTTTCGCACATTTTCCATGCGAATAATTGAGAACCGAGTGATAAATGCCATCTTCGGGCCTTCATCTTCATCTCCTAACAACCTCGTCAGTGTATCAGATTTATGTAATTCTTTAAATAAAAAAAAAAACATTAACAAGAATGTCTCGACTCTATTTTATAATTCAACAAGCAGAATAAACTTTCTCTTATTTTATTAGTTAATGATAGAATAACACGATAATCATCTCTCAACTTGGCGCATTCTAACCTATATAACAAAACACTGATAGTTTCAACGAGGTCAGTATTGATTACTTTTCATATTATAGATAAATCAAAATTGATTTTCGATAATAGAGTAACATAATATGCTAGGCAAAAAATGCTATTTCAACAAAATATTTACAGTTCATTATACATCATCTCTACGGTTAAAGAAGGGAGAATTGCAATGAAGAAAATAATGTTGACAAATATCTAATGGGCATTAATATTTACGATATATTGTCCAAAGTAATAAAGATAGTAAACAGTAAAATAGCAGGTTCTATATAGAAAATTATTCACTTCGGTTCCTCTCCTGAGAGCTGTATAATACCTAAGTTTTGGAAACTAAACTATCATGTCGAACTTTCCCTCTTCTGTTGTGAATGTGTGTGTGTGTGTGTGTGTGTGTGTGTGTGTGGTATATCTCTAAAATCTTCATTGCCTTTTGTAGATTAAAGCTAACGTCATTGTAAACTGTTCTTTCTGCTGATCGTAAAATGCCCCTTTAATTAAATAAGATAACTAGGCTATTTTCCAAATTAATCTATAGAAGAATGAATCTGTTCGAAACTTATTAAACTTTTTTAGCTGNTTCTAACATAACTGATATTCAACAGAATGTGACAGGTACTCGATAGTATTCCGAAAAATGAATTCTAGGCCTGAGTACTTTGATGGCGATGGTAGCAGCTAGTGTACAGTTTTTAAACGTGCCACACCTTATATTTCTATTTCCAACTCATCTTTGTTTTCACCCTTACGTCGGGAACCTCAAGTCTCGACGTATTGTAGAAGAGAGAAAGTCTATATTGATTAGTAAAATATTGTAGCGGCCGTTTACAAATACGAGGTACAGTACAACTGTATAAATTAGTTGTTTTATCATATTTATTTTATTATCATCATTCCCCCAAAAATTTAAGGGACCCAAAAATACAATTTTACATACCGTATATTAGAGAATTGTCTGTCGTTGTAGTATTCCTCGTCTTTTCTAATTTTATTTCTAGTATATCTGGATAGTCCTCTCACTTCCGTTAGTATTCTTGTACGTTGATCTCCCGAAATAAAATTCTTGTTTAATTGTTTAAGTAGATCTACAGTATATCAAAATCGCCGATAATAAATAATTTGAGGTTCCTTAGTTTGGTAATATTGAAATGAATTATAAAATTTAATAGATAAATATATAATGAAAAAAACAAAACTTAGTCTAAGCCAAGCTCAGACATCAGCAAATGAAAAGTTCAGCAGTAGATTTTGCATTTGACACCATGCATTATTAACAGCTGTATATTAGGCGCAATGCATTAACATAATAACGATTATGGACGGATCTATTTTCTAAATTTAGTTTACACTCTGAAAATTTAAAGAATAGAGTTTTTTAATTTTCCAAAAAATAATTATCCAAGAGTTTCTCTACCAATTAATGTAATAAATTTTACTTAGTTTTAGCAAAGTTATATCCCAGGTTTCTAGCCTTTCACAGTTTATAGAACGCATGCAGAAGCCAGGATTAAAGCTGTAAGTGGAAGACACGCAGTTTTAAGTCGATATGTAATATGCTAACTATTGTTGTTTAGTTTGATTAGATTGTGGCACGTGACTGCTAGTAGATGGTCAATAAAAGAGTAATTAAAAGTGAAGGCGATACAGGTTACGAAGAATATAAGCTGTGACGGTTAGCGAGTATAGAAAGTGAACGTGTTCAACGAAAAATATATAAGGTATTGTTTACGAAAAGGAGCAATTTTGGTGACAGAGCACCACAGTCCATCAAATAACCAAAAAGTAGCTGGATTTTTTGACGCAGATGACTCTATCATGCTCGACAAGCAACTGTGTTGTTGCAGCCAGTCTGGTATATGTGCCAGTTGAAAGGCAGACCAGACTCTGTAACCCAACGCCGGCAAAGCAACAATAGATCGGACGACTCCTGCTTGTTACCTGTCCAAGCAGGAGGCACGCGGTAGGGGGTCGAGGAATGCTGCCCGAGGAACAGTGAGGCAAGTCGAGGGCAGAAGTTGGTGTTTCGGGCCAGAACGTTCCCACCGTCTCCCTCACTACCTACATATCGGCGAGTACGAGTTAAGGGTAAGCAGTTTCAAACAAGGTATGACTGCTAAGGTCATGGAAAACAAGATGGCGTATGGACACCGAGTTCTGTTTGTGTAGCGGATGAAAACAAAGACAGACACTTTCGTAATAGTCGCAAAGAATTTGCTGTTTATTTTCGTGTTAATGTCACTATAGCAATATGATACAACGTTAGCACAGAACTACAGTCATTAGAATATCATTTTTTTTTAAATTTTTTTACAGAGTTTTGGTTGCTGTCTTCACCTTGTTCTCGAGATACCTGTACAATACGTAAATCTTTGATGTTTACTTAACTGGCTTGAACTTTTTAGTTTGATAGTTCAACCACTGATTGGCTATTTGATTCATATTTACGTTAACGACGTTTCTTTTCTGCGTGTGTGAATTTTCTGTTTACTCTAAGCACACAAAGGTACCAGATCTAAACCTGTCGGTCAGTCTGACAGTAGTGATAGTTAAGCCTAACTGTGTAGTTTCTACGAATTTTTTTTTTTGTGGTTGGTTCTTAAATGACGTAGACGTGGTACAAATGACGCAACGACACAACTACTGCAAGATGGGCAATGGAGGGGAAATTAAACTGATGGGCTACTGACGGGGGAAGAAGAAATCACACCCCCTCTAAGGAGAGTCCTAAAGTACGTTATACACAGTGCCGACAAGAACAAGAGAGATCTATATACAAAGTGAAATTGGGGTGTTCCTTAGAGGGGGTCGGGATTGGGACTACAGCGAGGGATTGCTTGGCACCCCGGAGACTGGCTCCGCCGGTATTTTATCGGTATGTGTGACATTAATAAAAAATACCGTATTATCGTCGTTAGGCCTAACCGCTCGTACATGAGGCCTAACCGTCCCTCGTAACCCACACACGCTGCTTACATCTCTACAACTATTCCAGCTACATTATCCCGGCCCTCAAAGTGATAGTTAACACTAGTTTGTGGCATGTCTAACATTGAACCCTGATAGTTGAACTGTGACCGTAGCTCCAGCTTAGACCAAACTAAGCCTAATTGTTTACCTCCCGATTATTTGAACGCCCCATGCCGACGTCTAAGCGGTAGAAATAAGCCTACCTTCCTCCCGGCCTGAGACTAGCTACCTCGGCCGCATGTTTACTTGCTTCTTGGTGCTAGGCCTAAAGCCTGGGGCGAAAAAACTGTCCGCAGTCTGAATGCTCTCCAACTAGCGACACGATAGAAGTAGGTGAAATAATAATTGGCACAAATAAACATCTCACCTGTATCAATTGGAAACTATGTACAACGTACACCTTGTGGCTTGAGGTGGGGATTGTGCACACACAAAACACTTCGTCCCAGCACGGGGCAGTTCCTGGGAGGGCAGTCTGTGAGCGTCCGAAAGTCACACACTCACATTCACGCATTCAATCACAAAGTCCAAGTGTCCAGTGATGGTCAGTGAGCTGTAAGTGACTGGCCGACACTGTGGATGGGCAGGCTAGAGGTATGAGGCGGCGGAGACTGCAACATTGGAGGACTGTGCGAATGAGCATGCAGGTGACCAGGACTGCCGCCATGACCCAACATCATCTCCCCGCCGTTTCCCGGAGTCGGTCCGTTTCCTTGTAGCTGGCTGGCCGGTGGGGTCATGCGTTTTTCCTTTTGTCGTCGGTTGCAAAACCAAACCCGCACAACTTCCTTTTCAAGTTGGAGACTGTCCGCTAGATTTGCGATCTCCTGAGCTGATGGCTTCGGCTGTTTGTGAAAGTGACTTTCTAGGGCCCCTTTCACAGACACCTCGATGCTTGTCCTTTTCTTCCTCTTCCTGCCCTGGGCTGCGATCTTGTCAATGCTTGTTGGCGATCCTGTTGTGCTATCTGCTTCTTCTAACCACTTTGCTAGTAACGGTTTCAATTTGCACATATTTTTGAAGCTGAGTTGAAGCGCTTCGAACCTGCAGATTGTAGTTTGGCTAAACACATTACCATATAGGGTTCCGAGAGCCAGTCCTACATCGGCTTGAGTGAACCCAAGCTTTATCCGTCTCTGTTTGAATTGTTTGGCAAATTGTTCCAAATCGTCAGAACTGGGTGCTTCTTCTTCACCACTTTCGGGGTGCCTTGGGTCCAGACCTCTCGGATGCACTGAATCGTGCTGATGATGATGGGGGTGGTGCTGATGGTGATGATGGTGATGTTGCTGCTGGGCCTGCTCGTGTGGTGGAACTTCTCTCATGGCAGGATGGATTTGAGGTCCCCCTCCATGGGCTAACATCCCATTCATGCCATAGGCAGGGTGCTGTAGAGGCGACGACCCGTTGGCTGGGGGTGGCATACCACCCATATGTGAAGAGGCTAGAGAGGAGTGGTGCCAGGGGTGGGAGGCCGCCATGTGTTGAGGCGGACGGTGATGAAGGGCACCGGGATGGAGTTCGGCACCCGTATGAGGCGGTGGTTTGATATCTTGCGAATGGAGACTTGGCGGTGGCATTCCAGATGACCAGGACCCGGGATCTGTGTGCGAAGGTATGCTCACCCATTGCGGATGAGGACCGAGTGCATGGCCGTTCGGTCCCTGGTGTTGCGGCGGTACATACTTCATCTCTAGTGGCTCGCGACCGTAGCCGGCCTGCGAGGTGGCGACCTGCATGTCTGCAGCGTGTGCGCTCGTCAGTGAGGACACGCTAGTTGTGGCGATATACGGATTGGACGTGCTGGTAGCCATGCTGCGGCAGACATGGGCGCCGCTTCGATCTGACTTGCAAAACGACTGGCGCTCCTATGCGCTCTGCATTGCTGCCGATCCAGCCTCGCTTTAGACCACGGCCATCGCTGCTATGATGGATCGGGCTGTGTCTAAGTTTCCTATTGGTTGATCGCACGATAACAGACAGTAGACTCCAACCTATCAGAAGGAAAGTGGTTCCATGCGACTTCTCCATTGGCAGAGAGTAATGTGGGAATGGAATCAGAGAACGCGTGGTGAGGCTGACCCGCTGCGGTACACTAGCGCCGCCGCCACACGTGCAGGCGGAGTTGGAGAAGGGAGGCGGGAGACAAGACTGCAGAGATTGATGTAGACAACGTGCTTGGGGTCTAGCCCAGCACTACATTCACTCCAGCTCTTAAAGTTTTGGCTGTCTCGACATGGCGGATGTGTTTACAAATATCAGCTGACGGTTTCTGCTAACTGAATTAAAATATCTAGAGATTTAGTCACGTTTTCGAAATTTTTAGTTTTTTCGAACTGTGAAAATAAATTTTGCCATTTTGATGACTTGGATAAGAACGAACCTTAGATGCCAATTCAGAGGGTAAGGCACAGTTTTGTAACTATAAATGTACTTATTATTGAAAAGGTTAATAAAATGCAGAAAGAAGAAATTAATATTCAATAATTAGTTGTGGTAAACGGATGTTAGGAGGGTGGTAGAGGGACCGAACTAGAAAAAGCTTTGTCGTTTTTTAACAGCGAGTCGGACCAGGGAGCCCCGCTGCTAGATGACCCAAGCTCCCTGCAGCTGTCCGGCAGTTTGTAAAACCGCTTACCGATAAATCTGGGCCAACATCGAAGCTGCAATACACAAAAACACAATGAAACGTACTAAAACAAAAAAATAATAAATAAATAAAAAATATGAATCGGTTAGTGACACCTGTCAACTGCCTTCTCGATATTTATTTTCTAATTTAGAAAAAAAAAAACTACATATTGCGTGAAAGACAAATATTGTATTATCAATCAATACTACTACAAATTTTTATCACGAAACTTAATCCGTATTATAAAAAATAGAGAAAATTCTATTAAATTTAACTAAAAATTAAACATAGACTAATTTATGAAAACACTTCCTATGTTTTACCTTATAGACTAACTCCCCGTACATGACGTAACACACTTTGCTTCTCGTGTGATAATTGTCAGGACCTTGATAATTAACAAAAATTGTTAATAATTGTCTAAATCATAGCCTATTAAGACAATGATCGGTTTATAACTTTTTTTTTATATTTTAACAATGTCCGTTGCAATAGCCTTATCACACGAAGCCTGAAGGCATAATAGTAACTCGATAGCTGGTCTAACCACGTATAGACTATATAATTTTTTTTATTTTATTATTTTTTGCAGTTCCGATTGTTCATTCTGCCTAAGCTTGTTTTCTATTTAGAAAGAGATTGTTTCAATTGGAAAATTTTGTAAGTCGCCTAAAGCAAAAGAAAATGTAGAATCCAATGTCGGAATTAATTTTAATTAAAAACACGCTACAGATAATTCCCTCTACGCCGGAATTATCCCGATTATACTATTTAAAAAATCGATATGACGTAGGAGATTAAGTTAGCCTGTAGGCCCGTACCAATCTGTTAAGTTGGCTAGGCGCCCTAATCCACGGATTACAGCCACCGGTATCCATCTAATAAACATTAATGAGACTACCAATTTCATCTTCACCAAAAGTAACAGACGTTTAATAGGAGCCTTATATATAGAAGCGGCCTAGATATCGGAGAGGATAGCTCCCCAGTGTCTTTCCGAGCGCCCAAAGAAAGATTTATGAGGCAAAACGCTGACAGCCCTTCGATGATCACGTGATGTACTGCACGTGCTCGTCACGTGTCCCTCTACATTTTCACTTTTCGTTTTATCTTCTCACTTTCGAAATCCTCCTCCTGGTACCTTTGGGAAAGTCTCTTCGGTATCACTTGCTTTCACATATATATATATTTATATATACTTTATCTTTATATATATATATAATGTATATATGTATTTAAGAAGAGTAACAAGTAGACGTTTACCACCTTTCCAATTATCGTTTACAGTTTGTCATCGTGAAACACCTGAGACAGGTGTACTAAAATTTTTGCAAACTTTTAAGTCCACAGGTGTTTGGCAAAGTTGCTATAACGTTGAGCTTTTACTGCTGATCAACAACGTCTATTCCGCCACCTAGTGTATGATTGTGGAACTATAGCAACTTCCAACAGCAAATTTCGATTAAAAAATAAAAGAAGAAAAAAGTGACTATTTTATTACAATTATTATATTAAAATATAAACCTACTGGAACGAATGTCCGGCGACGAGTTTCTCGTTCGATGACGCAACGCGTGGACACGAAAGTTTATTATTAGAAAATATTGAATTTCCAATTCCATTAATTCCCAGTAAACACATTTTATGCTAAATGTTAAGTGTCTAAAATATTTAAATGTTCAGTACAGTATAAAAAAAAGAGAAAAATTTTGACATAATTCTCTTTTGTGGAAACAGTGTACAATTTAATTACAAGAGTTTAATAATTCAATCTTTCAATGCAAACAATTATATTACAACATAAAAAATTTATAATCATTTTTTCATTCTATGCAATTTGTGACCAAACATGCTTTATGAATAGATTTAAATAATAAATTTGTTGTTGTTATGACTCCTTTTAATCATGTCATTTAAAATATGACTCACTGTATGCATAATTTCTTGATTACAGATTTCAGTCTAATACATAATAAAACAGAAATCTTTTATTACACATTAGACTGGAAAACTTTTGAAATAACAACACTTTAAAATATTTAGTATGTCACCAAGTTAATTACCGTTAACTGAAATTATCTGTTTACTCANATTTCGATTAAAAAATAAAAGAAGAAAAAAGTGACTATTTTATTACAATTATTATATTAAAATATAAACCATAATACGTTTTTTTTTATTTTCTTCAACTAAAAAAAATTCTGCTAATTTTTTCGTTATTATTTTATTAAATTGACCATCCAGGGTGATGTTCTCTAGCGATTTACAGTGAGCTTTTTTTTACATTTTTTTTAAAATACAAATTATGGATAGGAATTCTGTAAGGGATTTACTTTTAAAATTGTAAACAAATATTCACAGTAGTGGGAATTTTTTTTTTGCAAGGAAACGTGGCAAAAAAAGGCAATTTGATGAATAACAGAGATGTTAGTGTTTGTAAGAAATTAATGACGCCTAGAATAAAACACTCCATCGTTGTGGAGTGCCAAGCTACAGGAAATTACATTACACACTCGAGAATGGTACTAACTAGAGTGGAAGGAGAAGCACCGAGGAAAAAAAAAGGAGAATGATTCTATTTCTCACCCAGTGACGTCATAAACAGACAATTGAACTGATTGGAGGAGATTTTCATGGCAGAACTTGCTATTCTTCAATATCCCCCTTTCTAATGTCCTATATAATAAGCGAAAAATTATCTTTGTCTCAAAAATAATTTTTACAACCTTTCGACTCTATTACAGATCACTTATAATAAAACATTTTCCACAGAGTAACTTATAGAAATAGTATATTTACAGTATATCTGTCTTAAATTATAATAGTTAGAATCATTTAGATTAGTTTACAGAGAAATGTCTTTTGGTATAGTAAAGGCTAAGTCAAAGAAGTGGTAATTATTTAAAAGGAAGTAAAATAAATCATAACAGCAGCAAAATTAAACGTTTTGTTTGCATAAGTAAGCAATAAAATACAGGAAAAAAGCGTTTCAATTAAATTTACTGGAATAATAATAAATATGGTGTAGCTTTGAATATTGGAAATATATGCATGTTTATATAGAAAAAAAGAATATAGGTGTATGTGATAGTTGTATGTAAAATAGTTCTCCTTTTTGTGTACGACGATGTGTAGAACGCATATGGGAGTTACGTTTATTTCTATTGAGAGGCCATTTAAAATTTAAATCGAAAAGAATTCCCTTGCTGTTTAGAATTTAAAATGGTTTCCAAGTTGTGAAGTTGATCTTTCATTCGTTGTATTGGGTGCTCAATATATTGCCGATAGGAGCAAGATGCATGGAAGAAGAGAATTTTCACTTTCATACAAATAAAAAATTTACTTCTCTTTATATTGTGATTTTTTCGACTTTCTCTCCACCAAATTTTTGATGGGTCTAGCCGAATATACGTAAAATTACTTTTTAACGTCTGTGTATAGGTTCTTTATATAACTTTAATTTTATAATTTACTAAATAGCGTTAATAAGCTTATTATAAACTTATATTTCTACCTATTTTTATAGTCTCGATGGAGAATTTTGAACGGGGGAAACGAAGCGTCTCCGATTTGTGCAAAATTTCAAGATTACATGGTAAGAAATTTATTTAATTTTCGTCTTTCGTTCAATAAAACCCTTCTAATTTAAATTCTACGAATGTCTTAATGATTTGTAATGTTTGAAATCGACTTTTTAAAATTAATAATCGAATATAATTTATGATAAACTATAATTAAGCTGATTTTTCTTATTTTTAAAGAGAATTTAATCAATATTATACTGTAGGAAAGGTTAAAGATAAATTGTTATCTATGTTAAACTTTCTTGGAATAAGAAGCAAAAATAATCAATTTTAACTAAAAATTGCCCAACAGTTTATTAAACCTTGATCGTAACAGACGTTACGTTAAATAATAATATGAGAAATCCTGTTTTATAGCCTAAATTCAAGTTTTAATAGTTTTATGATAATTTTCTGCGTAGAATTGTATTCATACGTTATTGACCCGTAGATCCCATTTTAAATGTATTTATTACAAATTTCGAAGCAAATCCGTTAAGGTGTAATACAAAACATTATAGGAATATTTGCTTGTTTTTTTCGTAACGAGGATAATGTCCCTATTCAAACTCGTGACGAAAACAATTAAAACGAAAATATGAGGAAAATTTTTCTGAGGGGAGTCAATTAAATTAAATGCCCCCTAGTGTCAGGATACAGAACTACGAGGAACAGGATGTTTTAGTACAAAACGAGTTTTACGGACGTCGTGTGTTTTGTAAAGGGAAATGCAGAAATAGGGGTCAGTGCTGTAATTTTAGGGTCACGGCCTGGCAGGGGTCCGATCCCAGCGACCTCTCACATGGCCGACAGGTGGTCCATGTGTAGCAGGTGCAAAAACGAGTGATAAGCGGCCTCTTCCTTTCTTCCTCATGTAGCCTACTTGTAATTTTCAAACCATATTATTTAATGTTTGATGTCTTCTTTATGACCGTAACCTCTTCTAAGAACTAATTTATAATAATGTACACTATGGTTTACACATGTAAACTTATTATAATACAAAATGCCATGGCACACACTCCCGTTTGGGCCCTAACCATAGCTGGATCAGCCTAGTAGTTAATAAAATATATTACTCCACTGTTGGCTTAAGGACCCTCATCACATGTCTTCCCTATGAAGCTTATATTTCTTATTAATCCCCCTAAATTTATATCTAGAAAGTTCGTTTTTGAGCATCTAGAAATTCCAAAAACAGTTACTTAACACCATCTAATATAAAAATATAATAATATAGAAGCGTATTAGAATTTGTATCGAAAACCGTTGAAAAAACGATGGGCTCTTACATAAAATTATCATGGCTATTTGCGACCTTCGAGGCCTTCACTTCATCCCACTTGGAGAAATACTGATGCAGATAGCATAATGAATTAAACATGTTCATTTTACAAACAGGCTATAAGCCCAATGAATTGGAGATGAATATTTTTGGATACCTCATTATTAAATCATAAAGCAGTTTTCTCGAATAAAGTGAATGATTTTATACGTTAAAAAGACAGATATAGTAATGGCGTTATGTGTTCAACGTTCTGAATTAGTTCAATCGAGAAGTAATTATATATATATTTTTTTAAATTTTAAACTTGTAAAAGCACTCGAGCATCATCGTCATTATAATAATGTTCGTTTACAATTTATAGTGATACAACAGGGGATTAGTATTTCTTAGAAACAGATAAAATCTTCGGCACGTAGACAAGATAGGATTTTAAATATATAAATTAATTTTTTATAGCTTAAGAAAGTAATCTTAAAATCAAATAAATATATATAAGTTTAGAATATTTATAAAGTTACCAATGCATTAGATGGAGTCGTAGTTTTTGAAGCTAGAGATTAATTTAGTCGAATAATTTGTTCATTGTTAACAAAAGTGGCTTTTGTAAATTTAGAGTGAAAGTTTTCCGTTTACAGATGACATTGTTAAGTTTAAGTTTAGATAAAATACAGGAACTTTAAAATAAAATAAATTTTAAGAGGAACGAACATGGAGTTCGTGGGTTTAGGTTATGAACGGTGTCATACGCCTTCATTTATTATAGTGCTAATGAAGCATCTGCCTTTGAGATGGGTTTACATCTCCGCTAAGAAGCATAAGACCAGTTTTCTTGACAATGAAGTCTACTGATTTGGCGGACTCATCCGTCATTCTGCTACACTCGCCATTTCCATCTATTTCCCTTCAACTATGCTACTAAATATGTAGCAGACGAACACAGACGCGTCAGATGGCTTCAGTGACTGAGCTTCTGGCCCTCGGAATGCAGCTCTAACGCCGAGGAGAAAGTCTCAAGCGAAGTGCATACGGTTATTTTGCCTAGATTTTCTGCAACTGCTAATGTTCTAGTGAGTATTGTTTGGATATCCGAAGCGAATAGGTTATTTCTATCGTTTCCTCTTTATTGATTTAGTTGGGGTAAACAACTGCCTATTTGTTTATTTATAGCTGTGGCTTGGTATTTCGCTTCTCTTGTTAACGTTCAAGTTCTCTAACCATCATATAAATCGTCGCTTCTCGGTATGGTTCCGTAGAAATCAAACGGATTAAGGGTGCCTTGTTAGTTGCCGTTCTTATTGAAGTATTTAAGATCCTGTACATTCCTTACAAAGGCCTCAACTTTTCGCCTTTCTTTAGTTTAGAAAGGATGCTTTTGTTATTCAGTCTCACAAATAAAACTCCCATACAAAAACCCGAGTGTTTGAACTTATCTTGGCTGAGTAATTCATTACACTGTTCTCAGGATTTGAATTTTTCTCGAGTGACTGTTAGCATAAAAATCCTTATTAAATTATTTTTTTTTTATTGTTTTAAATATAAATTGTTATATTTGAGTTCTTATTCCGTATAAATATTTTTATATAAAATCACTATTATTGAAAATAGGCCACAATAATTAAATTGCAGCTTGAGCATTTAATAAGACATTGCACGTTCGTATCCTTACTTTAAGAGTATATGCGAGATTTCTGACATTATCGAACTATCAACGAGCCGAAAAATGATAAAAGTCGCTTAAAAAACTTATTTTAAATTAGTTCTACCGGTCATTCCTCCAAACTGATGCGTATAAAAGTTCGTAAAAGTTGCTTACTACAGGCCTATCATATTAGAAAATCGAATGTAATCAGTTAAGCTGAGAAGACTACTGAACAGACGGTAACCAATAGAAAGCAATAAAATTTTCATTGGCCTTATCAGTAGTCTACAATCTCGGCTTAAGCCTTACGCATTAGAAAAAAATATATGTAGGCTTTATAGGCTCTTAAAATATAACTTAGCTAAATACATACTTAAATACTGATTACTTATCACAATTTGGCGTAAACTCCCAACTGAAGATGATAAAAAAAAGGGTGTTTAGAATCATAGTGGAATTTATTTAGATAAGCCTGAGAAGATGTTGTTTTTTGTATGCCGAATTTTAGAAAAATTTTAAAAATCCATCATACTGAACTATTGAAAAAAACAGATTACGACTTGTGTAACTCTGACCAAAAAACGGATGGAGATAGAGTTAGTTGTCCAGAGTTAAGCTTATATTGACGCCATTCAGTCGTGAATCTACAGTACGTTTACAGACGACTTTACAAGTAGTCTCCAGATCTTGCGAAATAAAGTGCAATCTTGTCGCCCAAACCATTCAACCGAACACCTCTTTCCTAGTTGACTTAAATCTCATGAAATTCGATGACTGACGTTAGAAAAGAAAGGTATTGTTATGTTATTATCCAGGCTTGGTAGTCCATGTTGAGAATTCTGTTACATTTGTCCTGATATTTGGAATCAAATATAAATCAGCAACTTGGAAAATGCGCTCAATATGAAGCTTGATTTCATATTGGAAAAATTCCCTCTTTATAAAGAAAAATAAAAATATATATTAATCGCTTAAAACTGAAAATAATTTAAAGTTATAATAAAAAATTTTTTTCTTATAAGTAGAAAAATTCCAGCTGGAACAATCCTATATTTCTCCCAACCGAGATGATTCTCTATACCTGTACTTATAAACATTCATCCAGTGCCATACTCTTTAATTAATAGATTAAATAGAAAAAAATCTTCGATATCGCCGAGATAGCAATCTAAATATCCAACACCAATTAAATGATCATTAAATCTTATTCAACTTACCAAAACACAATATGTGTAAGCTGAATGGCGTTAGATCTAGAGATTGATATAAGAAGCTTTTTTTGCTACATTATTCAAATCATCTATTGTCGCAAAACATTAGTTTGATATCATCCTTTATATAGATCTATACACACACGTTTAAAAAATGTATTTTAAACTAATTGGAATGTGAATAATCGAGACGTTAAGAAAGGTGAGAAAATTCACTCATTAATGTTTTTCTGCATTAAATTTCAATTAAAACGACATCAGTGGAGAATTTTGAAATTTCCAGATATCAATCTCTCTCTCTCTCTTTCTCTTCTGCCAAACGTTTTTTACTTAATGATATTCAACGCTATTAATTAGAATCCTAATTTAATTATGATTTAAATTCTATCGGGTGTCATCAGTTTATCGTCGGATAGCAATAAGACGCAGTTTCTTCATTTTACTTTAGCTTTAAAACTGCAGACTAATGGCTAGATTTTTGCACATCAACAAGTTTCTACGTATCTTTTATAGCCTAAAGAATTCCTGAGAAATTTTTCATTCCTCTTGCAACTTATTAGCTGTAGGGTATAGTGTCTCCATCTAGCGTCGAGTAAGAAGCATTTTTTTATATATTTTTTTTGGTTGTGGTTGATCATGAATCACGACCCCCTATCCATACCACTGTAAAAACTTACGGCAGTTTGTGGAATGTGATATATAGTAGCTGCTATCATTTTTATTCCTACATGGCACAGTCTAGTAAATTTCGCCAACTAGATTAATATTGGAGTCGCTATAAATTTTAAACCACTGTTTAAAACTAGATGCTTTAATGCAGTTTAATTTTCGTTTAAGAATCTTATTTATAAACTCGATTTATATGTTATGAATGTATATATGGTAATTTTAACGATATGATGTAACATGATATTATAGTTATTATTATTGATAATAGAAATAGTAAAAAATACATAAAATTTTTACGTTTTCCAGAATTTTTATCATAAATAAAACGTTTATAATTAAGAAAATCGTCTAAAATACATCATTTGGAAGTATTTAATAACTAGAATTTTAAACAATTAGGATTTAAAATATATTAAAATTTATCAAATAATTAAATATAGCAGATTTTGTAATAAGAAATTTATAAATTTTATCGAATTTTTAAATATATATTTAAATAACGACCTGTTTACTCTTGACTATAATGTAAATTATAATTAAATTTTATTTTATAAAGACCCATCTTTGTTTTAGGCTAAACCTTAACGTTATATTCTTTAATTAAGTACACTCCAATTCTTTCAATATACACTTTTATATTAAGTTATAAGTTATAAACTGTATTAAGAATCTTAATATATGTTTATAACTTTTATTATCTGTAGTTTTTATAACTGAATATAATTTAGTATAGAATAATTATGATATAGTCATAAAAGAGTTTGCAATGCATATAATATTTTAAAATTAAATTATTTCTTTCAGAAGTGAAAAGATGACCATTTGAAGTCTACGGAAATTTTCGTAATTATTTTGTTTATATTTAAATTATTTGGTTCGCAATAAAAAGTTCTATAATCATAATAAGTACAGCAGCCTATTAATATACATATAACCTAAGTATTTATTATACGTTTTATTAGTTATAAGTATCTAGAATGTAATAAATAGTTGTAAATTTTAGGAATAGAATTTTATAAGCTTTAAAATTATCATTGTAATTTTAAGGCTTATCTTATAAAATTCTCTTATATTATTTATCTTCTTAGAAGATTAAATTATTGTTATGTATGCATATCAATGTTACAGATATACAACACATAAGCAATGATTTAGTTTACTTATGAATGTATCTGAAAATTTTCTAGTGTACTAAAATTTTAATTAGTAATTTATTTATTAAACGTTATAAACTTTTTTTATACTATAAATTTACAGTTTTAAATAGTTTTCAATCGGATAGAATATTAACAAACTACTAAATCCAATTTTCACATAGGCCTATATTAAGAAATCATATAAATATTTTCTAAAAATTAACATGTAATTTGATTGTTAAATTAAGAATTAAAAACTTAATGAAAGTTAAAATTGGCTTAATAATTTCGATTAATACTGTAAAATATTACACAATTTTTGTTATTAAATTTACAAAACATTAAAACTTAAATGAAAGTAAAGAGCAAAACACGCAAAATGAGAAGTTTATGCTCGGTTCTAAGAGTTCTTAATACATATAATTTTTATTGAATTATTTCTCATAGAAGTGAAAAGATAACAAATTGAAGTCTAGAGAAATTTTCATAATTCGCTTATGAAAATCGTTCGTGTCCAATATGGTATTTTCGTGAAATGTAGACGGGACATAAGAGCTCAGTCAATAGACTAGCGTTAATCATAGACAGATATTTGAAATATCCAACGTAGACCTCGGAATAGGTTTCGTGAGGAAGAATGTGGTTGTTCTCAGTGTCTGGGATCTGGCTTTAGCGTGTCACTAGTCGTTAGAACTGGTCTCCTGACATAACATTTATCTCCATTATCAGACTGGACAGAGTGGTATTTAGTCCTAATGTCATACGTCACTCCCTGTGTATAGCTACTAGCACTGTAATTTCTTCTCTTACTATAACCTACTCCAACTGTTCTGCTCGGCATTGAAATAACTGTCAGCATTACCTTCATAGATAAGTTACTTGATTTTTGTTTTACGTGAGATGAATCTGATATGGACACGGCGATTTGAAATTGCGTTTAGATCAAATATGTTAAGTAACTAGAACTGAGAAATTTGAAAGAGATAGATTTTTTTTTTTACAAGGATAAAACTTCATTCTTTTCCCCCTTCTTCTTGCTGATAATTTTGCTACGTAATCATTAATTTAGTCATAATGCTCTTTATTGGCGTTGATTCTATGAGTATAAACTGTTTTTACTTTATAAAATTTAATGATTTTAATTACGAAAATTACAGGTTGGTACTTTTACGAATTGCTGCCTTCATAAAATTTTCTTTTGCACTTAGATTGATTAAAATTAGTCGAATTATAGTCTTGAATGACATTTAAATCTAGATTTACTGTAAGAAGATCTACGTGTGAATAGATAATATAATGTCTTTTTTTTTATGTCAGCGTACTAAAATATGTTATGTAGATATTCAAATGAACTGTTTTTAAACACAATTTTTATAGATTCATATAACCTATTCAAAGTTATTAAGTAGTAATAACTTAATTACTCACGCGTAAAAAGGATATCGTTTCCAGTTGGACAGTTTATTCTTTTTATTTCATGAAAAGCAAAATTGAAGAATTGATGATTCAAACCAATATTTTAACTTTGATTAAAAGGATAAAAACATTAAAAAAAGTTCTAATAAGATTTAAATAATTCTATGTTTCTAATTTTCTTAAAGTTTACATGTTAGTGTGATGAACCGTGAAGCATAAGAATAAAGTCTCAAATATAGCTCAAAAGTTCAAAAAGATTTTTGCCAGTTTATATTTTGAATAGACTTTCCTTCCCTTAAAATTTCATGAAATTTCATATTCCAAATTTTTCATGCATCATTTTATTAAGATGAGTAACTAAAATCTATAGTTTCTCGTATTATGTAAAAGATTATTAGTTAATTTTAGGGAAAATAGAATTTCACAAAGATATAAATACAAACGATAAGTTTTGAAGCCTTAATTTAATCCAAGAATTTTTACGTTAAATGTTAACATTAATAAGTCCATAGGTCACTGTATAGAGGTTTTAATTTTTTAAATATAGTTTAAGTAAAGTTAAAATTCTAATAGATGTAGACACGGTTCGGAAACACGTTTTGAATCTGAATATATTAACAATTATTCATTCAAGGTGTAGTGTAGGCATACTTCATTCATTATTTATCGGTTACTGAAAATGCATAATCCAAACCACGAGCGCAAATGCTAGCCACAAAGAGAAAGAGAGAGAGAGATGGATTCGGAAAAATCGAAAATATGATTTTACAAAAGATTAAATCCTGTAAAAGATATATTTATTGTAAGCCTATTACGTTCACAATAAATAAATAAACTTTGCCTCTAGTGTCCGATTAAGATAATCTCTATGATTATGACTCTAGTGACTCCATAATCTGGCATAGGTTAGGATCTCTCGTAAGGACATAATCATAATAAATCTTCTTGTCTTAGTGGGGAATACTAAATCATTATTCTTAGCTTAGGTAAAAATACAGGTAAAAACTAATCTTATTCTGTATTATAAGCTTAGTGCAGGTGCTATTCAAGTATATACAATAATCCCACTTGACTTCTATTCTTAAATGGGAAGCTAAATTTTTCTCTATAAAAATGCCAAGGCCTAAATTGTTAACTGTTTCTTATCAGAGTTAAAATTGCAAAAATCCATCCAGTTAACCACAACTGGGATGGTCTCGAAGAGAGATTCTCTCGTTCGTATTCAACATCGCAGGCAAAAATGAAAGATGACCCAAACTCTAGCAGAAAAACCTTATATTAAGATGAATACTGAATAGCAAAAAAGATGATATACCTCCTAGTGAGTGACAACTTCATCAAGAGATTGTCACCAAATGACACACCCCGGTTCTCAATGTGACAGATAATGTGCGCTTCTCACGGTGGCATCCGCTCTGACGTCATCCCGACGTCAGAAAATGGATCCCCGGAGAGGGACGAGAGAGTAGACAATCAACAAATGGAAAAACCATTGAGAATTAGGTCTATGGAAATTGTTCTGCCGATTTATGGTTTATGTAAAGATAGAATATTTATATATTCATACATATATTCCTTTCTGCCTTAGAATAAATTCGATTTTATCACGTGTAGGCCGCGTTACAAGTCTCTCTCATATAATTTGGCAGATCAACAGATGAAACAGTATAATAGCCATATTATGAAAATTTTAATATTTAAATAACACAAACCTTAGTATCTAATTTAACTCTAGTTTATTTCAATTAAGCAAGTTGTATGTTTGTACAAGCGACTATAGAATATTTTAACTTTATGCGACGACAAAACCTTAATTAAATACAAAACCAAGCCACCTTGGTAAATTAAAGAGAATAGACTACCCGTAATCATAAACAAGTAAGAATAATTATTGAAAATTTTAAAATGCTATTATATCTTTTATTATTTAGAAAATTTTAATAAATATCAATAAATGTTTATTAACAAACTAGACACGTAAACAAGAGGAGCATGGTATTGTTTTGTTGTGTAACCAACTCGATACATAACTAGAATAGTGCCTATTCCACACTTTCATGCTTTAATATTGTGCGATCGTTTTCAGTAAAAGTTGACTACGTGGATCTGTTTATTCTATGTTACCCGGGCAACGATCAATTGATTATTTATTTTCGGCAATTTTCGTCTAGAAAACGGCTCAGATTTTTATCAGAAATTGTGCTACTCTTATTAATAATTGGAAAAGTGAGTTTATCGTATTTCTATATTATATATTTATAGAATTATAAGGGCAGACTGTCCTTGATACTTTTATCGGTTTTGAATTGGATCCATACCAAAAATCTTTCGTAGTTTATAATAGATTATACTTTTTGAATATACGCAGGCCTATAAATTTATAAAAAGTTACTTTTATGCAGCATAAGTTCTATAAAATTCACTGTCGATTAGTAGTAATCGAATTAATTTGAAAGTAAAACTATTGCGTTATCCGGGCTTTTGACTATTAAGATATTGTATTCAATGAAAGATATCGCAATTGATATCAAATCAGACACGTACAGTACAGTACGTATGATCAACTTAGATCTAAATATTATTAATGAAAGATATTTTCGATTTTCCGATATAAAATGCACCTTAGGTAGGCTGTAAATAGGTAGAAAGAGCTAAGCATAATCTGGGAGAACGGGTCAGAGGAATTATAAAATGGATCCAAATTAATGAAAGTCTAGATTAAAACTTTATATAAATTTTAAGCATTTGTGATTTTAATTAGTAAAAAGTAGAATTATAAATGATTTTCATAAGAGTTCTAGAGGTTATATTAAAGCCAATACGTCATAAAACAGTTAATGAAGTAGGTTTTTCGGCTTCCTACCAAAACGTATAAGATATCAAAAACGATTCATCAATACACGTTTTGATATCTGACAAGTTACTTATAAAATAAAGAAATATCAAAAACCAATAAACGATAAAAGATAAAAATGATAAGCGTTGTTAGAAGGAAATTTTAAATATAAAAGTAAGGTAGAAAACGCATTTATCGTTCTTAATAAAAAACATCGTATAAATTTACTTACATTATCCGAACAATTCGTACAAATAAACCGAAGCGGATTTAAAAAAAAAGGAAGGGAAAAAATACTAAGAATAATTAACGCATACAATGAGAATACAATTAAAGATTGTATGTTTCTGTCTCATTTAGCGAAGAATTTATGGATCGGCAATTTGACGCCCAAATTAATAATTTATTATTAAGTAAAGAGGGCGAATAATGTGCAGAGGATGCTATAATGCGATGCATATCTGTCTCGCTAGGTGTCGCTAGCTAACGGAGTGAGGAGGCAACAGAGCGTGTAGGCGAAAGTCCCCCTTTTTTTTAATTGCAGATTGGTTAAGTGATAGCTTGTTCTAAGCTACGGCAAAAGGTAGCAAAAATCCAATTGGAAAATTCTCTGCCGAAAAGTTATCTAGATGGAGTGGCGTAAAGCTTTTCAAATCTCCTTTTCCCACTTCTAATCCTCCAAGCTTTAGCGATTGATTGTAAACGTTTGCGGTTTGGTAATTAGGACGGTGTATCGACGACAACAAGACCTCTGGAGATATGATACGTAATTGGTCGGAGATGCACAGTTAACTCTTCTCTCACCCGATACAACTCGGTTACCTAATCCTGACACGGGTTACATTCGAGGTCGGCTGTGACGTCACGGCCGACCTTGGTGTAGTACAAGGTGTAGTAATTTATTTACACGATTCTGTACAAGTCGCATCCGTGTCAAAAGTCAAAATTTCGGATCGGCCATGGCTAACGGTCGGTGTCTCTTTCGGTGACGTCAGCGGGATTTCTTCCCGGGGACGGACACCTCCCACACTTTTCTAGACGCCCACTCATCCATAATGGAAGACCCGACAGCCGGTAGCCCACACTTGTCATCGCTTCAATCTCTTGTAATCATTGTTTACAAATGGAATGATACTTAAATCAAAATAAATTCGAAATTTTGAATTTCGCGCTTGATTATTTTCTGTGTCTCTTTAACGTTTTTGTGTTGTTGACGATTTAATGGAGTTGTAGTAGTAACAATAAGACCACTTTTAAGCTTCCATGTCTTCTATTGTCATCTCTGCTCTCGTCAATAACTGCTATTAACTCGTTAAATAACAAACATTAGCTAATATAATAACACAATATTTAGACTGCCTATTTCCAGTTCTGTTTGTCTGGGGTGGTGCGAGTCGACGTCACTAAACTGTCAGCACCCTCTGGTGATCGGCTATGATATTACTTCACTTCTATTAATTCTAATTTCGTTATTATTTACCTAAAAAAAACTGCCAAAATTTTTAAACATTACTTTTGACAAGATCAACAAATTTGTCTGCATTAAAAATAAATTTTAGCACAAATAAATATAACGTTGACGTATTAACGGAGTGCGGCTCGTAGAATTAGTCTATTAGTAAGTTTGAATCTACAAAATAATCTTAAAATCATAATACACAGAATAATCATTTATTTAAATGATCATTCTGTCGTTTTAAACACAAAAGAAGTAAAATCAAAGTTTGTGCTTAGTACAAGAATATTTGTTAAATACTTTGAAGTGTTAATGATTTAAGTAAACATCAACATACCTCTAAGCCAAAATAGAGCTGTATTTTATGTTAATTGGCTTAAATACCTTCTTTTTCTCGTAACAAATAGAAACATAAACAAGTAATAGGTCTCCAAGAATGTTATCGTTCGTCTAAGATTAATCAATAATCTTTCAACACATAAGTTTAATAATTAAAAATAACGCTAAATAATACAATATAAATTATTAACATAAAATAAAAAGTAATAGAAATAATAAAATATTGACAATGAGATCTAACTATTAATCTGCAGTGATCAAAATCACACTTGTACCGTAGTCAATTGGAAATGCGCAATTAACAAGTAATTTACATGTTATAAGAGGATTTTATATCCGATACTCTCTAGAAAAATTGTTATTTTATATTATCTAAACAAAGTTAAAATAAAGTTAAATATTTATAGTTTTAAAGGTTAATTTAATTTCTTCTGAAAACTTAGAATATTCAAGTTACGAGCTTTCGTATTAACATATCAGTATTTGAAGTCAATAGTCATTCAATAGACCAAAGTTAATGAAAGTTGATCTGTTTTAATTCGATAAGTTAATGTTTCTAAATACAACATAGAATATTATATTTAGTAATATTAAGAAAATCATTTTATAACTATTTTATCGAGTTTTATATTCAAATAAGGTAAACTAATAACTTAATAAGCAATAAATCCCTCGATCCAATTGAATTTCGAAAATTCATTCTTATTGAACATATTTTATGTAAAATATTAAAACATAGATACTAGTCGATAATATAGGCTTATAATATTTATTCCAATAAAATTATTTAAATGTATTTAATGTAACAAGTGAATATTAGCATTATTTAATTTTTTTAACCTTAAAAAATTGACGAAAAATGAATTATTTGTACATATTGACTAATTGCTTAAGTGAATTAGAAAAGTTAAACAGAGATTGATACCAGAGTCGATTCTACATTATTCTAATTGCGGCCTACATTAATACAGTTGAAAAATTTATGAAATTTTCTGTATTAAAATATTAATAATGTTGAAAAAGCATATAAAAAATTGAAGAGGATAGGTTTATTATACTCTTAATATTTTCACATGTTTCTATTTTGCTGATAAGTAATCATTTCGTTTGTAGTATATAGCTCATAGGCCTATGTTTTGCGTTTATGTTTATCACGCGAAACATTTATTCGCGTTAAATTTCACAAATTTTAAACATGTCGTTGATAAATTTAACAAATCTGATAAATTCTATATCATGCATGCTATCGTGTAGTCTGGAAACAAAAATAGTAAAACTGTTTTTTAGTGTCGTATAAAATACATTTTATTTTTTAAAAATTGAACACAATGGCCTTACTTAAAACTTGAATTTTTGTTAGTTTAAAATCATTCTTTTAACTAAAATTAATTCGATATTCTCTACAAAAGATCTTTAAACAGAACATAATGGGTTGCTACGTGATAATAGTTATTTAACACATTAATCAATATAATATATTTAAAAATAATATAGGCCTATTTAAATTTAGAACAAATAGAAAATAAGTATTTAATTTTTTACTTTAGAATTTTCATGTTGTTTATTTTTAAAGAAATTAAAACGGATACGACACAGTAGAGAAATTTATTATGTCACATCTAAAATTAACAGTTAAAGAGAAAAAGTAGAGAAAAAAATTTACAATAAAAGATTTAAATATCAATAAACAAATAGCTATATTAACTTTAACATTCTTTGGATGTTAGCATGCTTAGAAGTCATAACGGTAACTACAAATCATACAGTTATTCTTACAACAGGACAACAGACGAGTTTTTTATTGGTTTGTTCAGAGAAAACACGGTTATAAATTATTATTATTTCATTCTTGATTATTAGACGGTCCTCTTGAATCGGATCGTTGACAAGAGAAAGGAATAGAAGCTATTTAAGGAAAATCAAAGAGAGGTTACCAATGGACGACCGTCTATAGATCAACAAACAAGAATAAATGTTAATAGGTAGGGCTTTTTGTGCTTTCTTTCGCTTAGCACTTCTTTATTTACTTAGGAATGAACCCAATCTAGAGTTTTCTCTTCCTATATACGGATCGTAATCTTAACTTGTACAAGATAAATAGACTGTCCGCCGGCTATTATCCTTTTAATAAATATTATCATAGATAATTTCGTGAAAAATTTTTAAAACTTTAAGGGATTAATTAGTCTGAACGTCTTATTTTATACATTTTTATTGTTTAATATTTAAAATGCCAAAAAAAAAATTATAAAATTTTATAAAATAATTAAAATTGTATTCAAAACAAAGTTAGTTAAATAAATTATAAGCGTTAATTCGAATAAATCTTTATTAATATGCTAAGTAAAAGAGATGAAAAAATAAAAAACAATAAAAGAGTCAAAAGTTATTAATTTGATGTCTGGGATTAATTATTTTTTCATTAAAAATTCAAATTTAAAGTATACAATATAAAGATTTATTTATTTTTAATTGATGTATGGCGATTTTAAATATAAGAGGAATAAATCTGCGAGTCTTGATTAATCGAGTTTTCTCGAGAGGATATGAAATTCCCGATTGGGAACTTTATCCAAAGCTTAAATGAAACCCATTGCTAACAATATGTAGAGAAGGTAAAGAGACAAGCATTGCCTACCACAGGACCAACAATATTCGGAAGATTACTCGGGCGTTGTCTTGTAATTTATTACCACTCTTTTAGTTAAGAATCGCAATATTGTAGAGATTCGTGATTTGTTTTTACAGCATTAACCCTAGTTAAAGTTATTGTTTTGTAGTAGGTTCGTGACTTTCCAAGAGATTTTTATAACTTAATTCGACCGGACTCTATGACTAGAGGGTTTCAGACAGATTTTAATCTCCGAAACCCTCCTTTATCGGATCATCTGAGTTTCGAAACTTGTATGGTTCCGCTATTCTATCAAGTTTTACGATAGATATAATTCTAGAGTTATTTTCTAATCTAGGAAACCGAAGTTTTGTACTGAAATCGATCTTTTTTATTCAGGGAAAAAGTCGAATTTTGATCTCCATTAATACGCTCTTCTCTGGCAAATGGCGTTTGATTGTGTTGGTTTTTAATGTTGAATCTCTTAATGGAAGATTTTTACAGCGTCCAAGTTTTCTCTAGATACTCAATCATCGGTCAGTGGCTGTGCCTGGACACGATCGCCGTCAATAGATTCGCAGTAAATTCACGAATCGAGTGAAGGAGGCCATTACAGACAGCTGACGCCCTATATAATATCCACACCAATGCGGCGGTAGTCCCTCATAAACCACAGATGGGGTTCTTACTTGATTCGTGTTGTGGTCTTTTGGTTAAAAGTATGATCCAGCTGGTTCCAAATCTCTTCACCACGTGGCTCTATTTAGCAGGCTGACATCAGCTGGAATTAGAAATAAAAGTGGCAAAGGATAGTTAGCTAGACAATTAAGAATGATAGGAACGTAAGAAAATAATTATTATTAGTGCATGCTGTTAAACACGTAACGTAAAAAATTACAATGATATTTTAGAATTTCAAGCAGTTCTAAATTTAAAAAATGCCCAATTTCATCTTTTCTTTCTACGATATTGCATTGAGATAACAAGTATAATATTCACAAGTTTCGGTCTATAGACTATGCTAAATTTTATACATTTAAAACTATAAAAGATATTTTAAGTTCCGCTTTTGAAAGTTTCTGAAACGAATTGGATCGATTCTCTTCGAAGATATATTCATAACTGCCGAATTTATATTAGTATATATACAGAAATCTTTGGACGGAAAAATTTTTAGGTCTAAATGAATAGTCAATGGAAGGTCTGGAAATCATATCAAGTTTAGACAAGAAAATAGATGTTTAGAAAAAGTCCATTCTTTGGAAGATATCTACACCATAGATCAAATGAAATGTCCATTCTAGACAACGTTAACCTGAACCAAAGATGAACCAAGGAAAGATCGCATTGCATAAGCCTATAGGTGAGGATAAAGCAGTAACATGATCACATGGAAACAGGAGAAAGTCTGGAGGAGAGTTAGCAGTGACCGTGACAAAGATGTAGGACAAAATCAATTTTCAAATACGAATAAGATTATAAGAGTAAGATCTTTTCCCTTCTGGGATTATTAAAATGCGATATTCACCTGTTCTCTTCGTTTTACTTGTTGAAATAATCACATAGGATCGAGATAAAGAAATAAAAGATGGCGAATGCGTATTTAAATCTTCCTAGCCTTAAGTCAATTCCCCGGATGATCGATTTAAGGTGAAAGAAAAGTCAGAATAGTTCCGGCTGGATAAATGCCCCAAGCGCGGTTCACCATCTTGAATTAAAGAAAGACTTATCTAATTGCCCAAGTCTACCATTGTTTCTGTTTAAAAACAAATAAGACAAGTATGTACTTCGCCATTTGTCATATGATAATTACAAGGTGTTCAATGTGTGCCGTTTCACCTGTCTTAGGTCACTAATTGTCGTTTCATTTAATTGTTTTTACTTCACCTAGATATGTGGACAACTCTACTTTCAGACTTCTTTTAGGCGGGTTTCTATAGTATTCAGCCAATTGTCTTTGCATTTATTCGTTTTGGGCTGGTCTTCAATTGTTCATTTGCATCCAGCTTCTTCGAGAAAATTTAAAGCAACACCTGGAACGCATGGATCTTGCGAATGTCTACAAATGACCATAAAATTGAAGTGTTTCAAAAATTTTTCCTTCTATTTGTAGATTTGATAAAAGTTGAAATATCAAAAATTAATAATAAAAAAAGAAATGCTCGTCTGAAAAAGTCAGCATTCAATTTAAAACTTTTGCATGTCTCAAATTTTTTATAGTGGAGTGTTGTTTCCAATAAGAATATGTCACTGTTATCTAAAGAGGACCTAAAATTTTATGCTCGCTTCAGTCATATTGACAGCCTAATTCCCTTAATTATAGCCTAGGAAAGAACTAGCCCGTATAGATCTTAGTCTAGTAATTAGGTTTAGTTTCTTCTGATTTAGATTAGGCACTGGATCTACTAAATTAATATTAATATGATTCATAATACCTTAGGCCTGTAATAAGGTATAAGGGCTGTGAGGATATTTTTGTTAATTAACATTAATTCCCCTATTATAGACAACGTTAAACAATTTTATATTTTTAGAGAAGGTCGAAGAAATTATTTGTAGTATATTTGCAAATTTATGAGAAATTGTAAAAAATCTTCCTTCATCTAATGTTAATTTAATGCTAGTATTTAGAGATGGCATTTATACCGTTGCAGTTACGTCCAATAAAATTTACTTGATGTTTCTAAACAGGGCTATTTAAGATACTCGTGATTTTCGTTTGAAATTCCAGGTGATGTTGATCGGAGGCTACCTGCGACAACCTTGTAACCACCATGTATTCCTCCTAAATCTGTCACCTCTAATGATGTTCTGGCGGACCTCCCCACGACGTATGACCTTTCACCCTGGTCCAGACAGGTCGTAAATCGGATTGCTCATTAACCGCTTGTACTTTACACGTCCAACTAGAGGTAAGATCTAACGCCAGTATTTATGCATGCTGTGTGCCGTCTCCACCCCGATCCTTCCAACATCAATTCGAATAGCAGCTCGATCGAGCCAAACAAGAAAATCCAGCCTAATAATATAATTATTAATATAACCAACAAAGATTTCGCAAGGAACCTTTTATCCAAGCATCCAATTAATTAACAAAATCGGCATTTATGCAACTTGTATCTATCTACTTTGTTACGTTTAATTTACGCTTTTCCTCCTACGAGAATGTGGAAATTCAAAAATAAATTAGATAAAAAACAATATATTGCTATGCTAGGAAGAATTTATAACTACGGAATTAATAAAACTGTTTCAATTTAAATTTTAACATGTTCATTCGCATTGCAGAATATTTTGTTCGTACTTTTTACATTTAATTTTAAACAATGTCGAGAATTAATAAGTAACATTTATATCTAGCAAAAAAAATATCAATTGAGTATAAAATAAAAAAAGCTTAGTTCATTTTCAGTTATTTAACTCTGTTCAAACAGCAATTTTTGAACAAAGTTAACGCGAATTTGAACATCAATAAAGAAACTTTATATTAGAAAATTGTGTTAGTCTTTAAGAAAAGACTACAGAAAATATTTTAATTGATAATTAGTTTAATTTTTTTTATATTTTTATAATCAGGATGGTCTAGAGAGGAGCCGAGATATTTCCCCAGGCCCATTGAAAACTTAGGAGTCCATAATGGCTTCAATCACTATAAATTAATGTTATTTTTACTAAGAGAAAATAAAATCATTTAGACTGATTTTTATTAATAAAGAAACATCCTAAATTTTTCATTTGTTCAAAAATAAACAATAGAAAAGACGTCACTCTAACTCAGGGCTCCCTCGATGATCATATTTGTAATAAAAGTATTTTAAACAACCTACTGTAGATTGTAATACATTATCAAAAATTATATTAATATTTCCTATGAAATAATGTTAATCAAGAATAAAATTTCCTTAGTATTTTAAAGGTTTGCTTTAAAATGGGCTAATTTAACGAGTATAAATTTATCAATTATGATAACATTCTCTATTTAAAGGTATTTAATTTGATTTTTTGAATTCGGTTATAGGAGAAGAGGAACGAATATGCTTTAGCAGAAATGTAATATTAAATAACTTCAGGCAAAGTTCTATAAAGAGAAATCTAGCATAATTTTATGGAAATTAAGTAATGATTAAAGCATTCGTAAATTTTCCATGTAAATCTAACCATTGCAAATCCATATTCTAAAATTATAAATTTATTAAGTAAGCGGATTCAACGTATTTCTGATAAATTTAGAGTTTTTTAAATTAAATTTAAAAAAAATTCTTCGTTTTTATAAGATACAGTTTCTAATATCTTAAAATCAGCCAAAAATCATCAGCCAAATCAGCAAAAAATCAGCTAAATATCAGCCAAAAAATAAATTTTTAGATGAAATTACATCTATTACACATGTATTCTAGAAAATTTACAAGAGGCCTAAGATGAAATTTATCTCAAGTAAAAAATAAACATAATCTTCTCTGAAACAACAAAAATTACAAAAATTCTAGTAATTAGACCTATGATTTAATGTTAACTTATGAAAGCATTAATAATTTAAAACTAAGCTAAAATTTAATAGAATTTAGCTTCGTTAAATAAAGATTTTACATAAGATAATTTTTTTGAAGCTAGTAAAATAATTTTTAATAAAGTTAACAAATTTAATAATGTTATTATAATTTAATTCCAGTTATTAACAATTATGTAGTAGATATATAACTTAATTTTACTTATAAATGCGGAAGGCCTATAAAAATTTCGAGTAAAAAATTTATTATTACTTACAATGTTTATATTTTATTTTAAATATTAAAAAAAAATTCACAAAATTTCCATCTAGTCCATTTTCGAATAATGAATTTAACATTTATTCAAACGGAAGAATAAATCTGATCAATTTTATTAACTTTAAATTAAAAAAAAAATAAATCAGTTTTAAAATTTTCCTTATAAGAAAAGTTATGTAAATTGATATTAAATTTACAAAATTTATAAATTATGAGATAAAATCTTAAATACGGAAAATATTCGATAATGAGAAGCTTCATTGGTAAGCAATAAAATAATTTGTAGACGATAATTATAACATTTATTTTTAAATGTTTATAATTAATCTTTATCTATACAAATATCTTTATTAAATCAGTAAACGTATGTTTTATAAATATTTTGATCTAATTTTAATTGAAAATTGAAGATAACATTATTAATGAAATAATTGAAGTAAGGTAAATTAAAATAATTGGGTTTGCAATTTGTAATTTATTTTACATTAATTTTAGTACGGCGGTCTAAAATTTTTACTAATTACTTGTAGTAGATTGTTTACAGCAGTTATCACCACCTGTCATTGCTAAATTTATTTATATTTCGAAGAAATATTGCTAAAAGATCTCGGATAAGATAAATATCTCTCGCATATCTTTAAAAAATACTCTTTATAAAAATTATATTTTATATCTTATAATTTATAGCTTAACATTATTTTATATGAAATAAAAAAAAGGCCTAGCTAACTAATAAAATCTGGAAGAATTAAATATAAAACTTTAATTATTTTGTAAATATGATTTAAAGAATTGATAACAATTCCTTAATTTTCTGTTTAGAAATTGATGTTTACAATAGAGTAGTCACAGTAGATAAAAATTAGTATTGTTGATCACAACTGGTTTTATTTTTTTTATTTCACTCCTTTTTTTCCGAATTTCATTGATAAATTATGTTTATTTATTTATTTTATAATAAATTAAGCTCCATTACACTGCATATATTTTATTTATATAAATAAATATATTTTTATTTTATGTCTTAATTTTAATATGATTTTACATAAAATACGAAAAAAATTAATAAATAATTGTTATATTGTTTATATTTTTACAGATTTATATATCAAGTTATACCTTTTATATATATATATATATATTCAGGCTTACTTTAAAGACTTTTAAGTTTGCATATCGGTATAGGATTTATCGTGTGATAACTACACAGATATGCTAAATCACTTTAATAATTCTAATTTCATTCGACTTTAAAAGGTAAATCGATTATGAAAATAATCGATATAAAATTATTGTTTAGTTCTGTGCCAATGAAATTACGTGTTTCGTTTATAAAATATATTTATTTTTTTGTATTGAAGAGACTTTTACGAATAAGTTTTAAAAGCGCTTACTGTATCAATACTTTATATAGGCCTATTAACTGAATATTAAATCAGTACAACTTCCGGATAATTTATTTAGAATAATTTAATATAAATTAAATATATTAAGTAATATATTGAGCATTGAAAATTTTGTTTAAAAGATTATTATTATTTTATATTTATAATTGCTTTTAAGTTATCTGTAATTTATTTAAAGGTTAATATGTGAATTAGTTAACAGTTAGAACTTCTGTAATAATAATATTTATTATTATTACAGAATAAATATTAATATATAGGCCTATAGGCCTATATTTTTTTAAGTTTTAAGAATAAAATTTTGAAAAAGAATTAAATTAAATTTGATTAATAAATAATTACAACTTCGAATGATTCCAAAATAAAAAAAAAACACTGTAAAGCTAATGTTGTTAAATATAAGCATAATTTTAATAATTAAGTCTTGTCTGATAAATAGATTAAATATTAGATATAATTTATCACAAAACAAATTAAAATAATTCAAAAATAGAAATTTTTAAAATAATATTTGGTAAGATTACCGGTAGTTAAATATTGCAAAAATTAAAATTGTTTTTTAATATATAATTATATAATTAAATTTACTATTATAATACTGAAATTTGAAGTTTTGAAATTATTCATTATATTGTATAACTTTTTCTTAAGTAATAGAAATTAAAATTGAGAAATTTTTTAAAGTTTATATTAAACTAATTTCTAAACGAATTAAAAAATAAGTTTTTAGCAGTTTAGTACTTTTCCTAAATTGAGAAAAATGACAAGGAAATTTCCTATTAAAGTATGGAAAGCAGGTTAGCCTTTTGCACTGTAAATAGAGAGACATTCAGTAAAAAGTTTAGACATCACGTAGGCGTATAAGTCCATAAGATAAGGACGAAAGCTTTGAAAAGAATACTTGTAGCACGGTACTAAAAGAACAAAGAACCCAGTTTCTCAACCCTTAATTGAACAGAGTTAGCATAAAAGAACATCATATTTTTTCCATAATACACTACTTTTCATTGATCTCCTACTTCACAAACTTCTAATAAACAAGCGAAGATTCAGACTTAGTTTTTCCTTTTTTTTTTTCTTTTTTGTTTTTTCTAGGTAGGTGAGATGCGAGCATGGATGGCCCGGTGTAGCTCTGATTAGACTGAAGGTCGGTCAAATGGCCTCCCTGCAGTTCTGACACAACACCCGCAGAGTTTCCTACTATGCCAAGCTGGCCAATTAGTGGGGTACGCCGTATTTTATTTACATAAATAAGTCAGTAATCACGTACTGTAGATATTTACTGTTAGCTGGATTTTATCGTGATTACGTGGCCGCTTCAATACTCCCAACTAAATTCGTTTCCCTCTTGGCAAATCGTACACTTTTAATTCTTGATATTAATAGCTATAAATTTGTAAATTTACTACCTTTTTCGATTTTTTTTGGTGCATAATAAAGATGGCTAACCCATCCATTAATGAGTAGAAATAAAATATTAGATAATGGCCTAAACACGTAGTTGTGCTGGTATTATGTCACAAGCACCTCCTATGGAGTAAAGAGAAAGTTAGGAACGAGGTAAGAATTTCAATAGCCGACTTACCCCGTTGTTGCAACTAATCATTGAATCTACGGAGACCTCCTGCAGTAGTTGTCCAACCACTTGTGTGGTATTCCAATTGATCTCCTCAGTAATTATTATAAGAAGTGATTTTCTCTCAACTCGAGGAATTTAATTAACAAACAAGCTTAAAAACAATATTATCTAGTGGCTGATCAGATCTTTTTCGTAATGTACGATCGTCTCTTCTTTTACAATTTACAATCTGTTAAGACTAAAGAAGTTTTATGATTTTCTCTTTCCATATCTTACTGATATGTTGGTATGGATTAGTTATTGCACGATGTATTTACGTCATACCGAGTAGAGTAAAGCGAAACGACATTTATCTCATAAGATTTATGAGAAATGAAAATATTTTTGAATGGGCAATTAATTTATTATTTTGAAATTTTTTATTTTTTCTTGTTTTTTCTTCTTAAGAGAAATACGCTCTTTAATTAAATATCTTTGAAGAGATTGCTAATATATGCGAGATGGTTTACATGTTCCAGTTATATATTTCAACCCGCAAATTATAATTAATAAATTAATACATTTAATATTATTATTAACGAATTTTTAAAAGTTTCCGCTCACTATATATATATTCAGGCTTACTTTAAAGACTTTTAAGTTTGCATATCGGTATAGGATTTATCGTGTGATAACTACACAGATATGCTAAATCACTTTAATAATTCTAATTTCATTCGACTTTAAAAGGTAAATCGATTATGAAAATAATCGATATAAAATTATTGTTTAGTTCTGTGCCAATGAAATTACGTGTTTCGTTTATAAAATATATTTATTTTTTTGTATTGAAGAGACTTTTACGAATAAGTTTTAAAAGCGCTTACTGTATCAATACTTTATATAGGCCTATTAACTGAATATTAAATCAGTACAACTTCCGGATAATTTATTTAGAATAATTTAATATAAATTAAATATATTAAGTAATATATTGAGCATTGAAAATTTTGTTTAAAAGATTATTATTATTTTATATTTATAATTGCTTTTAAGTTATCTGTAATTTATTTAAAGGTTAATATGTGAATTAGTTAACAGTTAGAACTTCTGTAATAATAATATTTATTATTATTACAGAATAAATATTAATATATAGGCCTATAGGCCTATATTTTTTTAAGTTTTAAGAATAAAATTTTGAAAAAGAATTAAATTAAATTTGATTAATAAATAATTACAACTTCGAATGATTCCAAAATAAAAAAAAACACTGTAAAGCTAATGTTGTTAAATATAAGCATAATTTTAATAATTAAGTCTTGTCTGATAAATAGATTAAATATTAGATATAATTTATCACAAAACAAATTAAAATAATTCAAAAATAGAAATTTTTAAAATAATATTTGGTAAGATTACCGGTAGTTAAATATTGCAAAAATTAAAATTGTTTTTTAATATATAATTATATAATTAAATTTACTATTATAATACTGAAATTTGAAGTTTTGAAATTATTCATTATATTGTATAACTTTTTCTTAAGTAATAGAAATTAAAATTGAGAAATTTTTTAAAGTTTATATTAAACTAATTTCTAAACGAATTAAAAAATAAGTTTTTAGCAGTTTAGTACTTTTCCTAAATTGAGAAAAATGACAAGGAAATTTCCTATTAAAGTATGGAAAGCAGGTTAGCCTTTTGCACTGTAAATAGAGAGACATTCAGTAAAAAGTTTAGACATCACGTAGGCGTATAAGTCCATAAGATAAGGACGAAAGCTTTGAAAAGAATACTTGTAGCACGGTACTAAAAGAACAAAGAACCCAGTTTCTCAACCCTTAATTGAACAGAGTTAGCATAAAAGAACATCATATTTTTTCCATAATACACTACTTTTCATTGATCTCCTACTTCACAAACTTCTAATAAACAAGCGAAGATTCAGACTTAGTTTTTCCTTTTTTTTTTTCTTTTTTGTTTTTTCTAGGTAGGTGAGATGCGAGCATGGATGGCCCGGTGTAGCTCTGATTAGACTGAAGGTCGGTCAAATGGCCTCCCTGCAGTTCTGACACAACACCCGCAGAGTTTCCTACTATGCCAAGCTGGCCAATTAGTGGGGTACGCCGTATTTTATTTACATAAATAAGTCAGTAATCACGTACTGTAGATATTTACTGTTAGCTGGATTTTATCGTGATTACGTGGCCGCTTCAATACTCCCAACTAAATTCGTTTCCCTCTTGGCAAATCGTACACTTTTAATTCTTGATATTAATAGCTATAAATTTGTAAATTTACTACCTTTTTCGATTTTTTTTGGTGCATAATAAAGATGGCTAACCCATCCATTAATGAGTAGAAATAAAATATTAGATAATGGCCTAAACACGTAGTTGTGCTGGTATTATGTCACAAGCACCTCCTATGGAGTAAAGAGAAAGTTAGGAACGAGGTAAGAATTTCAATAGCCGACTTACCCCGTTGTTGCAACTAATCATTGAATCTACGGAGACCTCCTGCAGTAGTTGTCCAACCACTTGTGTGGTATTCCAATTGATCTCCTCAGTAATTATTATAAGAAGTGATTTTCTCTCAACTCGAGGAATTTAATTAACAAACAAGCTTAAAAACAATATTATCTAGTGGCTGATCAGATCTTTTTCGTAATGTACGATCGTCTCTTCTTTTACAATTTACAATCTGTTAAGACTAAAGAAGTTTTATGATTTTCTCTTTCCATATCTTACTGATATGTTGGTATGGATTAGTTATTGCACGATGTATTTACGTCATACCGAGTAGAGTAAAGCGAAACGACATTTATCTCATAAGATTTATGAGAAATGAAAATATTTTTGAATGGGCAATTAATTTATTATTTTGAAATTTTTTATTTTTTCTTGTTTTTTCTTCTTAAGAGAAATACGCTCTTTAATTAAATATCTTTGAAGAGATTGCTAATATATGCGAGATGGTTTACATGTTCCAGTTATATATTTCAACCCGCAAATTATAATTAATAAATTAATACATTTAATATTATTATTAACGAATTTTTAAAAGTTTCCGCTCACGCGCGATTATAGAATTAAATACATAAATTTTCCAGAATTATACAAGCAATTAAATATAGAGATTCATCTGTGGCTAGTTTCGTTTCCTGTTGAGCGGTTCTTAACAGTTTGCTCTCAACTCATTCTCAATGTTATAATGCATAGTACTAGCGCATTAGTTTCATCTTCACATCACATTTTCGGTGAACTTGGTTCCTGTTTTTACATTAAATAAGGGTTTTCAACCTCGAGCACGCATAATACAAGTGGCACGCACACTAAAATATAATAATAGATTCGTTTATTGCAGGCTAAGCCAGAACTGCTTTCGTGAAACCATTTTGAAGGCATCTTTTGTGTAGCCTAAGCTTAAAATACGTCTTGGAGCATTGTATAATTGTATAGGGTCATACAGCCTACACCTTAAGTCACAAATCTGAAAACAAATTTACACCCAAACATTTTAGAGGTTAAAATAAGACAAGCGACATTTTCATATTGTATAATCTCGTCTCTTCATTCTAAATTCATGACAGATTTTAAAAGTAGGTGACAGTTACTTATCTAACCAAGGTTAAGTTATTTTAACAAAATCTATCAAACTTTCAATCTAACTCCTGATATAAAAGTTTTCAACTCCATAAAATTTTTATAATCGAAAATTCTCATTCGTGACCATTCGATTTTTTTTTAATTGTAAAAGAAACTTGATCGAGAAGATTTTCTATATTTAGTTATAAAAAAAACACATCTACGTATAGATATATTTGAATAACGCAGAAGGACTATTTTGCAGTCGTCAAACCATTCGAATTTGACCAAGATTTTAAAGAAATCTTAAGCACTTCGTTCGCAGTTATTTATACTGAACAATCAAAAACCATTCACTTGGCATAATTATACATTCAGGTAATTTACCGCTCTGCCTAGAAGTGAGGTGAGTCAACTTTTGCTGGCACGCCTGCGGACCATAGACGGTCACACGTACTCTTGACTCTCGGCCTATCATTATAGCATATTACTGAGGGCGTGCCTCTTTCTCAACCACACCGATCTCTATCCAATGTTTCCCGCCATTCTCACCATCACATCTCAGCAATTCTCGCATTTCGACCATTATTAACACGAAAGCGCTTGTTTCTTATCATCATTAACTGTCTATGGACTTATCTTTTACAAAAGTAAACCGTCTCCCCGAGACATTAAATCAAATCTAATTTTTTAAGTCGATGTAAGTTATTGTTTGCTACCGTTTAAATTTTAATAAAAATATAAAAATATAAATCTGAGCGTTCACCTTATGATAAATCACATCACATCTATACTGAATTAACAATAAGAAAAAGATTTCGCGACAGCACCTGACTAGCATTTGATGTTGAGGGTCTGTAATTTAGTACTCGATATGGAGCCAGGTGTAAAAAGGTTAATACTAAAAGGTCAACCGATGACATGTCCAATAGTGCGCTGACTGGAACCTTTCATCACAACGCTTTTGGTACCAACGAGTTGAGAGTATAATTAATAGTCCGGAGTTTCTGGAGAATATCCATCAAACCAAAGAGTCCCGAATTCCCGACATCTAAATTGATACCTCTGATTAGAGTTAAGATCCCGCTAAAATAATTACGGCGCTGGTCAGGGGTTAAAGGTCAACTAATGAAGATCGCACCCACGATTTGAGGGTACTTATCGACACAGGTTATCTGGTATTTCAAGTGACGATCATCCATCACTCGCTGCGTGATGTACTGGTTAGCAGTTGGTGGCAAAGGTCTTCTACAAGATGTCTATTAACTTATTAATAGTGCTCATTCTTCTGAGGTCAACTTCCGGCACTTCACAGTGTATAACACTTGTGTCCCGATGGCATTTGATCTTTGTTTACTTTATTACTTGGAAATTTCAGAAACAAAATGAAATGAAAGGCCTAATTTAACTAGCATTAATCATTACTATAATTATCATTTTTATCGGTGTAAGCGCGTTAATCTTAAATGGTGCATTACTATAAAATATAAAGTCTATAGAACAAATTATGTTTTTAGTGTTTTGAACTAGAAGTTTATCATCAAGTTAGAAAAAGAGGAACAAAGACGCCGCATTCTTATAAGCAACCTACAATTTTATAGAGCTATGCTCGTATCAAAATAATCTTCATCCTAATTGTTAAGGTGGGAATTCGAAATATTTTAACCGTTATCTTGAAAAATAACAAATCTATGTCTTGTAAAACTTCACCATATTTGTATAATATAGTACGTAATTATATTCCACGATTATCCGAACAATACAGTAGACTACAGAATAACATTAGATTGCAAAGGATGGTATAGATGCTTCGTATAGCGCATATGGTATTGTGTTGCGTGCAATTGTGTCTACATTTTATCTTTACCACTGATCTGAACAACAGTCTCTTTATGGCTATACAATTAAATCTTTCATATGGATAGCGAATCTGGGTTTATCATGACTGGGGGCGTGTCCGCAGTATAGTTTTAATCTTGATCTCTCATCAACATCGTCCTTGCTTTGGTGCAGATAGATCCCTTGTTTAACTGATATTCGTGTCATCGTTAACCATTACAATATTCTAGGAAGGAAACAACCTCAACAATTCACAGAAGAGTACCCGTAGATTTAATTNAAACTATGTTTTTTTATTTGTTTATTAGTAAAATAATAACGCATATAAACTATATTTTAAAATATAGCCTTGAAAATACATGATGTAAAAATATTGAATTATATTAATGCATCTTAAATTATTTTAATTAACAATATTTTAAAACACATCAAAATTATTATTACTTTCGAAAATTTAATTAGAAAATCGTATTTAAAAATAACCTAAATCAATTAATTTAACTTGAGAATATATCTGTAAATCTAATTTTAGAATTACAATTAACATTTTAGAAATACTATTAAATCCTTGTAAAATTTAAAAAATAATAATAATAATAAAAGCTTAAAACTTTTATTTTATTAGCAATTAAAATTTCAACAGGTCTGATAAATTTACATTATTCATATTATTATTACTAAACATTAACACGTTTTATCTTTAACGAATGAGTACCTTAGAGCAATTTAACAGTTTCATTCATTACTTAAAACAAGAAAAAATATAGAGTAAGCTTTTAAATTTTAATTTGATTAAACATAAAACAATAAAAATTAATGAGAAAGAGAATAGAATCGATTTCATTAAATCCCATTAATGAAAAACTCGTTAAAAATATTTCCGTTCAAAAATACAGTTTGACATGCAAACACGATCAGGAGAAACATTATTAAACAATCAAATAACTATAGTCACAGTGTTGACATTATTAAGCTTGAAATTATAATATTTTCATCGTAATTAATATTCACTCTCTTTAAATTATACATAGGTTAATACTTTCTCTTGTTTTGAAGTCAAAATACCAATGAACCATTAAATCACTCCAGGCATAAAGGATTAAGAAAGACATTCTCACAACGCTATAAATAAATAAAAAAAAATAATACAAGACAACAAGATAAAAAATAAGAAATCAATTTTGTAAAAAAAAAAAAAAATTAATGATGTGAATGTTACATTAAAAATTATAAACACGTAAAGTACTGTACCTCCAGTGGACGATAAAGTCCGAATTTAAACATTCAAATCACTCAGCCATTTAGTGTAAAAATTTTAATTATAGTTCACTACAATTTCACGCTCTTGATTTCAATAATTTATATAAAATATAAAAGTAATGCGAGTGTAGTAAGAATTTTTTAATTTGTTTTCTTTTGATTTTTGCCATTTTTATTCGTTCTAGAAATGTCGTAATGCTTTCAATCGGTTGTTTACAAGAACGAATCCACTTACATTTTTTGATGAATTTCAAATATTTGATCTGTAGTTTTTTTCTTTTTTTTCCTATTTTTTTTGTGTCTGTACTCGTCTTTGGATATGCGGCTTTTTAATATGTTAAATCGGGTAAACACGAGTTAGAAAGCGAAAATGTTCGTTTCCTGATTTATTTATATCATAAAAAAATATATATGCATATTCTAATGTCATTTTGAAATATAAGGTATCAGTCTATTGTTGAAATATGCGAGACTAATTAAATATCTTACTGATAGATGGCAGCACATTTTATAAGTAGGGAAAATGATTCATTCATTTATGAATCAAGAAGTTATTTATGTATAAATTAAAAATTTAAAAAATATATATTAAATGTTANTTCCAGTTATATATTTCAACCCGCAAATTATAATTAATAAATTAATACATTTAATATTATTATTAACGAATTTTTAAAAGTTTCCGCTCACGCGCGATTATAGAATTAAATACATAAATTTTCCAGAATTATACAAGCAATTAAATATAGAGATTCATCTGTGGCTAGTTTCGTTTCCTGTTGAGCGGTTCTTAACAGTTTGCTCTCAACTCATTCTCAATGTTATAATGCATAGTACTAGCGCATTAGTTTCATCTTCACATCACATTTTCGGTGAACTTGGTTCCTGTTTACATTAAATAAGGGTTTTCAACCTCGAGCACGCATAATACAAGTGGCACGCACACTAAAATATAATAATAGATTCGTTTATTGCAGGCTAAGCCAGAACTGCTTTCGTGAAACCATTTTGAAGGCATCTTTTGTGTAGCCTAAGCTTAAAATACGTCTTGGAGCATTGTATAATTGTATAGGGTCATACAGCCTACACCTTAAGTCACAAATCTGAAAACAAATTTACACCCAAACATTTTAGAGGTTAAAATAAGACAAGCGACATTTTCATATTGTATAATCTCGTCTCTTCATTCTAAATTCATGACAGATTTTAAAAGTAGGTGACAGTTACTTATCTAACCAAGGTTAAGTTATTTTAACAAAATCTATCAAACTTTCAATCTAACTCCTGATATAAAAGTTTTCAACTCCATAAAATTTTTATAATCGAAAATTCTCATTCGTGACCATTCGATTTTTTTTTAATTGTAAAAGAAACTTGATCGAGAAGATTTTCTATATTTAGTTATAAAAAAAACACATCTACGTATAGATATATTTGAATAACGCAGAAGGACTATTTTGCAGTCGTCAAACCATTCGAATTTGACCAAGATTTTAAAGAAATCTTAAGCACTTCGTTCGCAGTTATTTATACTGAACAATCAAAAACCATTCACTTGGCATAATTATACATTCAGGTAATTTACCGCTCTGCCTAGAAGTGAGGTGAGTCAACTTTTGCTGGCACGCCTGCGGACCATAGACGGTCACACGTACTCTTGACTCTCGGCCTATCATTATAGCATATTACTGAGGGCGTGCCTCTTTCTCAACCACACCGATCTCTATCCAATGTTTCCCGCCATTCTCACCATCACATCTCAGCAATTCTCGCATTTCGACCATTATTAACACGAAAGCGCTTGTTTCTTATCATCATTAACTGTCTATGGACTTATCTTTTACAAAAGTAAACCGTCTCCCCGAGACATTAAATCAAATCTAATTTTTTAAGTCGATGTAAGTTATTGTTTGCTACCGTTTAAATTTTAATAAAAATATAAAAATATAAATCTGAGCGTTCACCTTATGATAAATCACATCACATCTATACTGAATTAACAATAAGAAAAAGATTTCGCGACAGCACCTGACTAGCATTTGATGTTGAGGGTCTGTAATTTAGTACTCGATATGGAGCCAGGTGTAAAAAGGTTAATACTAAAAGGTCAACCGATGACATGTCCAATAGTGCGCTGACTGGAACCTTTCATCACAACGCTTTTGGTACCAACGAGTTGAGAGTATAATTAATAGTCCGGAGTTTCTGGAGAATATCCATCAAACCAAAGAGTCCCGAATTCCCGACATCTAAATTGATACCTCTGATTAGAGTTAAGATCCCGCTAAAATAATTACGGCGCTGGTCAGGGGTTAAAGGTCAACTAATGAAGATCGCACCCACGATTTGAGGGTACTTATCGACACAGGTTATCTGGTATTTCAAGTGACGATCATCCATCACTCGCTGCGTGATGTACTGGTTAGCAGTTGGTGGCAAAGGTCTTCTACAAGATGTCTATTAACTTATTAATAGTGCTCATTCTTCTGAGGTCAACTTCCGGCACTTCACAGTGTATAACACTTGTGTCCCGATGGCATTTGATCTTTGTTTACTTTATTACTTGGAAATTTCAGAAACAAAATGAAATGAAAGGCCTAATTTAACTAGCATTAATCATTACTATAATTATCATTTTTATCGGTGTAAGCGCGTTAATCTTAAATGGTGCATTACTATAAAATATAAAGTCTATAGAACAAATTATGTTTTTAGTGTTTTGAACTAGAAGTTTATCATCAAGTTAGAAAAAGAGGAACAAAGACGCCGCATTCTTATAAGCAACCTACAATTTTATAGAGCTATGCTCGTATCAAAATAATCTTCATCCTAATTGTTAAGGTGGGAATTCGAAATATTTTAACCGTTATCTTGAAAAATAACAAATCTATGTCTTGTAAAACTTCACCATATTTGTATAATATAGTACGTAATTATATTCCACGATTATCCGAACAATACAGTAGACTACAGAATAACATTAGATTGCAAAGGATGGTATAGATGCTTCGTATAGCGCATATGGTATTGTGTTGCGTGCAATTGTGTCTACATTTTATCTTTACCACTGATCTGAACAACAGTCTCTTTATGGCTATACAATTAAATCTTTCATATGGATAGCGAATCTGGGTTTATCATGACTGGGGGCGTGTCCGCAGTATAGTTTTAATCTTGATCTCTCATCAACATCGTCCTTGCTTTGGTGCAGATAGATCCCTTGTTTAACTGATATTCGTGTCATCGTTAACCATTACAATATTCTAGGAAGGAAACAACCTCAACAATTCACAGAAGAGTACCCGTAGATTTAATTTCGAGCATGAAACTTTATTCTATTTTCGAGCGAATATAAATAGGCCTAATTTAAACAGGATTTTTTTCTTAATTCTGATTAAATCTTTAGTTTTTTACATTAATAATACAAAATATTTCTAAAATAATAAACAAATGTATATTTGTTGTTTGTAACGTATCTATTTATTTAATATTTTCTTGTAGGTGGACGCAGAACCAGAAAGAAAGAAGTTATCTTGATGTAATATGGTCACATTCCTCTATTTTCCATCATTGCATAAGATATCGAAAAGCATAATATAAGTTTATTGCCTTCTGGAAGAGATTATCTGACCAAAGTTGACCTATGCCATCGCAAGAACCCCGAAAAGTCTGTTAGGTACATTTAAGACCGATGAGAGATTAGGAGCACCGGTTATGATCTGTACTTCTATCTGGAACGAATAGACATATATATATATATAAAAGACGGTAAAAATGTCTGTGCTGTATAGGTAAAAACACAGATCAATCTTAAGGGGCCTGCTTCCCTCTTCCGTTCCTTAACGGAAGTTAGTGGTTGAATTATTCAAGAGTGACCGGAAATTCGATGCTACCCTGTCCGGCAGTCCGTGACAGATATCCAAGTGCGGATTAATGTTTTGTTACGTTAGTTCTGGCAGAGTGGTCGCTCGTTCGCCTGGAAGACTGTCATTTGTCCCCTGCTCGGATTGTTATCTCGGCCTGGTTACAAATAACTGGTATCTAATCATTTTATAGAAGTGATGGAGAATCACTTTGTCTCCTCCTTTTGTTTAGTCTTATTCACAATTGATTTTCACATCAACGATCCGGATTTTCTGAATGATGTCTATCAACCGTGAAGTAATATCGAAAAGCAATAATGTGTATTTTACACTCGAATTTGTAATTTTAACTGACGTGATAAAGTCAGTAAACAATTTGTCAATTTCAACAAAAATTTATCGTTATGAATTGAATCTTGTTCCTTTTTTTCTGCTATTACAATAAATTTAAAATGAAAAAAAATGTTTTCACACAACAAACGTTATTATTTTTATGATGTTTTTACGATCAATAACTCGAAAAGATATTATTTTCGAATTTGAGGCTATTAAAAAAATCCTTTTCTAAGAAATTAATACATTTTTAAAAGTCAATTTCGATAATAAACTATACATTTTATTATTAATAATACCAATTTAGATATTATTATGTTCAAATATAGAATTTATCAAATTATCTATACCATTTCTTTAAAATTAAAAAAAAATTCTTATTCATAAACTTAAATAACAATTTAAATTGATGTTTTTCTATCTGTTTTATTTAATTAGCATTTTTTGAAAGATAATTAAACGCGAAAACGTTATTTAGGTATGCAATTCAAGTGTCTCAGAAGATCGCGATCCACTGTTTGAAAAACACGACACTAAATGCTACAAAATCAATACTCTGAATGACGTTTTCCAGTTTTCGCTTCCAAAAGTCCCATCTCAACTTAGAAAATTAACAAATTTTGTATTATAGATTTTAATAATACGTGATTCTATAATCAATAATTTCTAATATGTCATTTTAGAAACCGGTGCTAATAAAATATAGGCCTAATATATTTTTAAAAATAAATTTAACAAATATTTTGACTAACAGATTTGAATAATATAGTCGATTTGTATTATATTACAGAGCTTACAATCTACTATTTTGCTAACAATTTATGAACATCATAGGTCTACATTATATGCACGAATAGGTGCTAGTCGTAAACAATATTAACTACGGCGGAAGAGCACATCAAATGGCATTAGTGTCCAAACACCAACTGTCGTGTGTTGTGCTTCCCAGAATACGTCACATTACACAGAGGTTAATGATTGTAAGTTTGATCTACTGCTCTCGATTACTTCCACAATGAGTAACATAAGTTGATCTACGAATTCATAACTTAAGCTCCAAATATTAAAAAAAAAAGGAAATCATTCCAAAATTTTTGTTATTTTTGACTTAACTATAAAATAAATAAACTTTTATAAAAGTAAAATATGTAAAAATTAGGTACCGTATTCCTATTCAATTTGCAAACAATTTATAAAAATGCCACCTTACCAATAATTTATTAATAGATTAAAATGATCAGTCATTTATTAATAATATAATGACATAATTATTAATTATAAGAGAATGATATTCTATAAGTCAGACAGGCACTTATAGAATAGCATGTTGTGATAAGTTATATGATATTTATATCAACTATTACACCTTTATATGAGATTTTTGTCGTGAGATTATTTGAATTTTCAGATTAGAAAGGGTCCAATAAAGACGAACAATAGTCAAAAGAGCGAATAGAAAAGAAAATATTTAAATTTAAATATAATAGAGTAAAGGTTGAGTGATGTGAAAATTGTGGACTCGTGAATGCATAGTTTTCGCTTTACCGCTTACAATAGCAGAATAGTTGCGCATTTATTTATGGACCAAAACGTCGCTACAATTTAGTTAGAAACTTGGCAGAAAATTGAATGAACTAATTATAATTATTCTCACCGAGAAAATGGCAGTTTACGTTTAATAGATATTATTAAATAATAATATTTTAACCTTAATAATAGCTTATATAAAAATAGGCGTGCGTCAAAATAATAAAAAAAAAAGATATTTGGTAGGATAAAAGGATCGAGAGTTAATATGTTCAAAACTAAACGAAATTGGAAGAAGATAAACTATGTTTTTTTATTTGTTTATTAGTAAAATAATAACGCATATAAACTATATTTTAAAATATAGCCTTGAAAATACATGATGTAAAAATATTGAATTATATTAATGCATCTTAAATTATTTTAATTAACAATATTTTAAAACACATCAAAATTATTATTACTTTCGAAAATTTAATTAGAAAATCGTATTTAAAAATAACCTAAATCAATTAATTTAACTTGAGAATATATCTGTAAATCTAATTTTAGAATTACAATTAACATTTTAGAAATACTATTAAATCCTTGTAAAATTTAAAAAATAATAATAATAATAAAAGCTTAAAACTTTTATTTTATTAGCAATTAAAATTTCAACAGGTCTGATAAATTTACATTATTCATATTATTATTACTAAACATTAACACGTTTTATCTTTAACGAATGAGTACCTTAGAGCAATTTAACAGTTTCATTCATTACTTAAAACAAGAAAAAATATAGAGTAAGCTTTTAAATTTTAATTTGATTAAACATAAAACAATAAAAATTAATGAGAAAGAGAATAGAATCGATTTCATTAAATCCCATTAATGAAAAACTCGTTAAAAATATTTCCGTTCAAAAATACAGTTTGACATGCAAACACGATCAGGAGAAACATTATTAAACAATCAAATAACTATAGTCACAGTGTTGACATTATTAAGCTTGAAATTATAATATTTTCATCGTAATTAATATTCACTCTCTTTAAATTATACATAGGTTAATACTTTCTCTTGTTTTGAAGTCAAAATACCAATGAACCATTAAATCACTCCAGGCATAAAGGATTAAGAAAGACATTCTCACAACGCTATAAATAAATAAATAAAAATAATACAAGACAACAAGATAAAAAATAAGAAATCAATTTCGTAAAAAAAAAAAAAAATTAATGATGTGAATGTTACATTAAAAATTATAAACACGTAAAGTACTGTACCTCCAGTGGACGATAAAGTCCGAATTTAAACATTCAAATCACTCAGCCATTTAGTGTAAAAATTTTAATTATAGTTCACTACAATTTCACGCTCTTGATTTCAATAATTTATATAAAATATAAAAGTAATGCGAGTGTAGTAAGAATTTTTTAATTTGTTTTCTTTTGATTTTTGCCATTTTTATTCGTTCTAGAAATGTCGTAATGCTTTCAATCGGTTGTTTACAAGAACGAATCCACTTACATTTTTTGATGAATTTCAAATATTTGATCTGTAGTTTTTTTCTTTTTTTTCCTATTTTTTTTGTGTCTGTACTCGTCTTTGGATATGTGGCTTTTTAATATGTTAAATCGGGTAAACACGAGTTAGAAAGCGAAAATGTTCGTTTCCTGATTTATTTATATCATAAAAAAATATATATGCATATTCTAATGTCATTTTGAAATATAAGGTATCAGTCTATTGTTGAAATATGCGAGACTAATTAAATATCTTACTGATAGATGGCAGCACATTTTATAAGTAGGGAAAATGATTCATTCATTTATGAATCAAGAAGTTATTTATGTATAAATTAAAAATTTAAAAAATATATATTAAATGTTATAGACAAAATTTTAATAATGTAAATAACTTGTATTATTTTTAATATTTATTTTATTACTGTTTAGTTTATGCACGAGAGCAATTTCGTAGGAAGCTTCCAAGAAGACGAAGTTTCAAGAATGGAAAATGAAATTTTACAATAAAAATAAAAGAAAATGAATTACAGTCTACAATTTTATATAATTTAATAACATTATAAGTCAATAAACACATTCATCATCATTATTTTATGAATATATTTGTATAATTTAAAGATAAAAAATGGTTTAAGTTTATTGCTACCGTATATAAAAAAAAGTAAGTAGCTTCTGAAGAAAGTTTGCAGAAATATGGCGCAGCCAAGCAGACATGTCGAGTGGTAATTATGGAACCGCTCTTCTAGATTATTTTGGTGTGCTATCTTGCTACCTTGCGTAGACTGTAGATCTTCAGACAAGATGAGATACGCAGGTAAATAATTAGGAGGAGCAAGAGACTTGAGGGAGGGGAAGGGCGACCCACCAGCAGTGAAAAGGCGAGCCCCCACCTTACCTGCAGGCTAAGGGAACGTAAATCACGTGATTTTGACACGCCTCCTTTTCAGAAAAAGCCGCATAACTGGGTCTGAGAGGCCCGAAGGAAAAAAAATCTAAAAATTGATGGATGCTGGAAGGATGGAGAAAGACGGAAGAGAAGAGCAATTAAATGACAGACGTTTCTGGGTGCGGAGCTTAGGACATGACAGGGGCGTGGTCAGCTTCACTGCACAGCCTCCCCTCGATCTGCAACTTTCTCTAGTCAGGTATACATCTGTACAGGAGAAGAAAGGAATCTGGAAAAGAAGTAGGCGTGGAAGGCAATGCTGTTGGAAGAAAATCATTCCTTCCATTTGTTACATGCAAAATATCGAACGGAAATGGATATCGATTTTAGATGAGATTAAAAATACCTTCTTCAGAAAGTTGAGGATTTTTCCGATCGATATAATAAAATTATCATTATACATTACTCATAAAGAAAATAAATTCGGTAGTCGGTATAAATTCCACCAGTCAGTTTGAACTCTGTCAGACAGGAGCATGATGGGTAGAAGACAAATGTACTGACTTATTAATCACCATCCCTGCTGAGTCTAAAGAAGTGCAGACCGCAGAAAATTCCAGCCACTGTGCACGCCCTCTGGTGAGAGGACAACGATGATTAATGACTGGAGCTGTATTGTCGACGTCAGAGACACCTGAACCAAGGAGCAGCCTTGTTTGGCAACTGTTAGAAGCAAACTTAGGCGAGATAACTGCAACACGACGCATCGCAAACCATTTCTTAAAAAAAAAGAAAGAGTCCAATTATCTAGGATAAAATTTGGTTCAGTTCGACGTTTTAAATAACTAAAGTGTAATACTTATAATTCGATTGGGAGACATAATAACCGGAAGAATCGAGTTGGAAAATAAAAAAAAATTATATATATAGTTAAAAAATAAAAAAGTGCATGGGGTTATTCGCCAGTTAGGGTTAGGAAGGCGAATTTCGTTGGGTTTGTAGCTAATGACACGTTACTTGCCAGAACGGATCATCCATCATTGTTTACTGGGTTAATTACAGAGTCGAGTACTTCCACCTGTGTCTTTAGTTGCATGTTCTTACCTGTCCATAATGTGTCCCACCTACCCAGGATACGTGCAAGGACAACCAAACTGATCTCGGGTTTCTTTACCGAAATTTTTCTGACAGGAATGTGAAATATCTCTCAGCGTCTAGTAAAATATTCATTTTTATATCTGGTAGCAGATGAGATTAAAGCGACTGACTTTCCTCGGACGATAACGAAATCATTATGGAATGTTAAACACGTAAAAATTTTCTCGATTTTTATAAAAAAATAATAATTTATCTATTACCGCAACCGGGATGTTTTCTAATAAAAAAAATCTTATTCTATTCGGTAAGATTAAATGTGGGGTTACATTTTATTGCGTGTGACACGTCTTATCCCTTTTGTAGTAGTCGAAATGCGTATTATATAGTGTATAGACAAACAGGAAAACATATGTATAAACAGAGAGAGTTTACATAAATGTTCTTGAAGTTAAATGATAAATTTATTTTTGGAACTTTTTTTAAATTTTTAATAATTCTAAAATAAACTCTTTAACGGATTTATTATCCGTTAAATTAAAAATTAAATTTGAATATTTAACGTAACATTGGCGTAATTATTGCTTTCCGCGAGTGCTTTATTTTACTTTATATACGATCTAAAATAGACCATCTGATCGCTATAAAATTAAAATTTAACTTAATTATTATAAATAATCATTTTTAATTTATGAAATAAATATTCTGAATGTTGCTTATTATTAAAATTTACATTAAAAAAATTAAAATACACACCATATAATTTCAATAGAAGTAATTAGTTGAGTTAAAGAGAGCTTGTTAAAGAAAACTACAGAACAAAAAAAAAGTCCTCATGCAGTCAAGATAAACTGTCTCATGGTCTTTGAGCATTACCTATCCAAGTTTAGTCGTTTACTTAAACACAAAAATCGCTACATTGTGATATATGAGTGTTTTGCTCTAATGACTTTGCTTCCAAGTATATTTAAGCAGCGAGTCCAGAAGCGATGTGGTAACAGTCTTTCTCACGGACCGTCCCTTACTGGAGGCTAGAAAACCATCAATTCCCGTCTACTGTCCATTAGATGCTATTATCCATGCTATTGTCTGAACATAGATGTAGGCACCGTTTGCATTTTAATTTACTGCTAACGAGAAGAAAGCTAATTGACGCTTTCTACGTGGTATATGAGCAGCTCCTCGGGGCTTCGCTCCTTTTCAGATGATATCATCCAAAGATTAGTTATCGATTAAAATAAAGAAGTAGATTAGCATCGTTATTAAATGATTGGACACTTTCAAATAACCGTTATATGTAATTTTATACAAAGCTTGTTTTGTTTTGATGCGGCCACAGTCAATTTCTAGTTTATAAACAAAGTTTGCAAGTTATTACAGTCAAAAATATTCAGTCAGGCTTGATAAAATTCATTTTTCTATTCTATTTTCTTTAGAATATACTTGTATTTTTAATGAAAATGCTACGCGCGAAATTACATTTCTGTAATTATTTAATTTATTACTTAATTTTTATTCTCTTTCATATGTAATTGAATATTTATGCCGTGTTATACACGTCTTTACAACACATTGCAGATTTTAACAAATCATCAGAATATTTTAAACATGATTACGTTTAAAAGTCTTTACTTACCGTAAAAACAACATTTTTAAATATTCTAGTTATAAAACGCGATTTCCTGATTCATTTAACTTTATGTCCAGTAAGTTTAATATTCTAGACTATTGTTATTCTTCGAAATCATAATTGATTTCACAAGAAAAAGGAACGAATCACAACTTATCTGTTAACCTGAAAGAATCAATAGACAAGAGATAAACCACCCATTACTTACAAGTTTAATAAAGTTTATATGTATTACCTTATGTCGTCGGTATAGTCTGTTTCAATCCATATCATATATTTCCTATTATATTATATTATACCAAATATATATTATCTCATAAGTTAAGATTATAGAAGTTATCTTAAATAAAATTTTTTATATCAAACAGATTATTTTATTTATTTTTTTCTTTTCAAAATAACATTAAAATAATCTTTTCTTACAATAATATATTTCCAAAACAGTGTTGAACTAATAGAGCGTATAGTTTATTTATTCCTACTTTGACGGATGATCATTATTTGAAATGATACAAAACAATAAAATTTAAATCGTTTTATTTTAATTTTTAAATAAAACAATAAAATAATTTAATTTGTAGAGAGAAATCAAACGAAAAACTCGCTTAACTTCAATATAAAAATTGGTTACTGACACTCAAGTAAAATTAATTTGATTACTTTATAGAAACAATGGCGAGTACATAAAAATTAATCTGTATTCACAATGATATTGTTTTAGCGATTTTCAATATTTATAGTGTATTTAATAATTAGAGAAATAATTTCAATAATTCTTTTACTTGAAATAAGATATAACGTATATAGCCTATAGCCTATATATTATACAAAGTATCTTTGAAAAATGTCCTTATTTTTAAAAGAAAAGTACGTTGAAAATTTTATGTATTTTTGAAAAACAACATAAAAAATACTGTAGATTCGACATCATAAACTATGAGAGCAATTGGAATTTTACTCGGTATGGCGGATGTGAGTTGTAAAGTTTCTACTAATAAATTATAGGATCTGTTGCAGACATGTGTTACTACAAATTAATCTTCAAGTCATATACATTTTTTTTTTAAACTGAAAATTTATAATATATCATTTTCTAACTAAAAGATTCTCAATTACATTTTTATAAGACATTCCTGAACTTGAATTATTAACATACAATGCGCCAATATTCAAAAATATGCAAATGATTTAATTTTAAGTTTTAATGCCTGAAGATTGAGTTTACTCTTAGTTAGATTCATTCTTCACGACCAGATCTTATTTTTAATTCAAAAATAAGAATATAGAATATATAAGTATATAGATTTTAATAAAAAATAATATAGTTTTATATACATTTAAATCTTATCCGAGAACGTATTATTTAAATTAGATTAGAATTTTTTTTACTTACTATTAGAGTTATTATTTTTCATGGTTTTTGANTATCGTTATGAATTGAATCTTGTTCCTTTTTTTCTGCTATTACAATAAATTTAAAATGAAAAAAAATGTTTTCACACAACAAACGTTATTATTTTTATGATGTTTTTACGATCAATAACTCGAAAAGATATTATTTTCGAATTTGAGGCTATTAAAAAAAAATCCTTTTCTAAGAAATTAATACATTTTTAAAAGTCAATTTCGATAATAAACTATACATTTTATTATTAATAATACCAATTTAGATATTATTATGTTCAAATATAGAATTTATCAAATTATCTATACCATTTCTTTAAAATTAAAAAAAAATTCTTATTCATAAACTTTAATAACAATTTAAATTGATGTTTTTCTATCTGTTTTATTTAATTAGCATTTTTTGAAAGATAATTAAACGCGAAAACGTTATTTAGGTATGCAATTCAAGTGTCTCAGAAGATCGCGATCCACTGTTTGAAAAACACGACACTAAATGCTACAAAATCAATACTCTGAATGACGTTTTCCAGTTTTCGCTTCCAAAAGTCCCATCTCAACTTAGAAAATTAACAAATTTTGTATTATAGATTTTAATAATACGTGATTCTATAATCAATAATTTCTAATATGTCATTTTAGAAACCGGTGCTAATAAAATATAGGCCTAATATATTTTTAAAAATAAATTTAACAAATATTTTGACTAACAGATTTGAATAATATAGTCGATTTGTATTATATTATAGAGCTTACAATCTACTATTTTGCTAACAATTTATGAACATCATAGGTCTACATTATATGCACGAATAGGTGCTAGTCGTAAACAATATTAACTACGGCGGAAGAGCACATCAAATGGCATTAGTGTCCAAACACCAACTGTCGTGTGTTGTGCTTCCCAGAATACGTCACATTACACAGAGGTTAATGATTGTAAGTTTGATCTACTGCTCTCGATTACTTCCACAATGAGTAACATAAGTTGATCTACGAATTCATAACTTAAGCTCCAAATATTAAAAAAAAAAGGAAATCATTCGTAATTTAATGCATTTCATTAGGAAATCAATTTAAAGAAAAAATATTAATTTTGAAAATGAAGCATTTACATTTAAACTTAAGATCATGACAAATTAATTGAGAAGATTCTTCTCTTCCTAATTTTCAATATGTAATATTAAAACTAATATTCTTATAATGCATATTTTATTTTAATTGTATCTTTAATATCAATATTTATCATTTACAATATTTTAAAATACGGTAATTTCTTTCTTTAAATGCAATAAATACTTTCCATACTTCTATACAAACACAGATATTAGAAATTCTATGTTAAAATATTTATCNAAACTATGTTTTTTTATTTGTTTATTAGTAAAATAATAACGCATATAAACTATATTTTAAAATATAGCCTTGAAAATACATGATGTAAAAATATTGAATTATATTAATGCATCTTAAATTATTTTAATTAACAATATTTTAAAACACATCAAAATTATTATTACTTTCGAAAATTTAATTAGAAAATCGTATTTAAAAATAACCTAAATCAATTAATTTAACTTGAGAATATATCTGTAAATCTAATTTTAGAATTACAATTAACATTTTAGAAATACTATTAAATCCTTGTAAAATTTAAAAAATAATAATAATAATAAAAGCTTAAAACTTTTATTTTATTAGCAATTAAAATTTCAACAGGTCTGATAAATTTACATTATTCATATTATTATTACTAAACATTAACACGTTTTATCTTTAACGAATGAGTACCTTAGAGCAATTTAACAGTTTCATTCATTACTTAAAACAAGAAAAAATATAGAGTAAGCTTTTAAATTTTAATTTGATTAAACATAAAACAATAAAAATTAATGAGAAAGAGAATAGAATCGATTTCATTAAATCCCATTAATGAAAAACTCGTTAAAAATATTTCCGTTCAAAAATACAGTTTGACATGCAAACACGATCAGGAGAAACATTATTAAACAATCAAATAACTATAGTCACAGTGTTGACATTATTAAGCTTGAAATTATAATATTTTCATCGTAATTAATATTCACTCTCTTTAAATTATACATAGGTTAATACTTTCTCTTGTTTTGAAGTCAAAATACCAATGAACCATTAAATCACTCCAGGCATAAAGGATTAAGAAAGACATTCTCACAACGCTATAAATAAATAAATAAAAATAATACAAGACAACAAGATAAAAAATAAGAAATCAATTTCGTAAAAAAAAAAAAAAATTAATGATGTGAATGTTACATTAAAAATTATAAACACGTAAAGTACTGTACCTCCAGTGGACGATAAAGTCCGAATTTAAACATTCAAATCACTCAGCCATTTAGTGTAAAAATTTTAATTATAGTTCACTACAATTTCACGCTCTTGATTTCAATAATTTATATAAAATATAAAAGTAATGCGAGTGTAGTAAGAATTTTTTAATTTGTTTTCTTTTGATTTTTGCCATTTTTATTCGTTCTAGAAATGTCGTAATGCTTTCAATCGGTTGTTTACAAGAACGAATCCACTTACATTTTTTGATGAATTTCAAATATTTGATCTGTAGTTTTTTTCTTTTTTTTCCTATTTTTTTTGTGTCTGTACTCGTCTTTGGATATGTGGCTTTTTAATATGTTAAATCGGGTAAACACGAGTTAGAAAGCGAAAATGTTCGTTTCCTGATTTATTTATATCATAAAAAAATATATATGCATATTCTAATGTCATTTTGAAATATAAGGTATCAGTCTATTGTTGAAATATGCGAGACTAATTAAATATCTTACTGATAGATGGCAGCACATTTTATAAGTAGGGAAAATGATTCATTCATTTATGAATCAAGAAGTTATTTATGTATAAATTAAAAATTTAAAAAATATATATTAAATGTTATAGACAAAATTTTAATAATGTAAATAACTTGTATTATTTTTAATATTTATTTTATTACTGTTTAGTTTATGCACGAGAGCAATTTCGTAGGAAGCTTCCAAGAAGACGAAGTTTCAAGAATGGAAAATGAAATTTTACAATAAAAATAAAAGAAAATGAATTACAGTCTACAATTTTATATAATTTAATAACATTATAAGTCAATAAACACATTCATCATCATTATTTTATGAATATATTTGTATAATTTAAAGATAAAAAATGGTTTAAGTTTATTGCTACCGTATATAAAAAAAAGTAAGTAGCTTCTGAAGAAAGTTTGCAGAAATATGGCGCAGCCAAGCAGACATGTCGAGTGGTAATTATGGAACCGCTCTTCTAGATTATTTTGGTGTGCTATCTTGCTACCTTGCGTAGACTGTAGATCTTCAGACAAGATGAGATACGCAGGTAAATAATTAGGAGGAGCAAGAGACTTGAGGGAGGGGAAGGGCGACCCACCAGCAGTGAAAAGGCGAGCCCCCACCTTACCTGCAGGCTAAGGGAACGTAAATCACGTGATTTTGACACGCCTCCTTTTCAGAAAAAGCCGCATAACTGGGTCTGAGAGGCCCGAAGGAAAAAAAATCTAAAAATTGATGGATGCTGGAAGGATGGAGAAAGACGGAAGAGAAGAGCAATTAAATGACAGACGTTTCTGGGTGCGGAGCTTAGGACATGACAGGGGCGTGGTCAGCTTCACTGCACAGCCTCCCCTCGATCTGCAACTTTCTCTAGTCAGGTATACATCTGTACAGGAGAAGAAAGGAATCTGGAAAAGAAGTAGGCGTGGAAGGCAATGCTGTTGGAAGAAAATCATTCCTTCCATTTGTTACATGCAAAATATCGAACGGAAATGGATATCGATTTTAGATGAGATTAAAAATACCTTCTTCAGAAAGTTGAGGATTTTTCCGATCGATATAATAAAATTATCATTATACATTACTCATAAAGAAAATAAATTCGGTAGTCGGTATAAATTCCACCAGTCAGTTTGAACTCTGTCAGACAGGAGCATGATGGGTAGAAGACAAATGTACTGACTTATTAATCACCATCCCTGCTGAGTCTAAAGAAGTGCAGACCGCAGAAAATTCCAGCCACTGTGCACGCCCTCTGGTGAGAGGACAACGATGATTAATGACTGGAGCTGTATTGTCGACGTCAGAGACACCTGAACCAAGGAGCAGCCTTGTTTGGCAACTGTTAGAAGCAAACTTAGGCGAGATAACTGCAACACGACGCATCGCAAACCATTTCTTAAAAAAAAAGAAAGAGTCCAATTATCTAGGATAAAATTTGGTTCAGTTCGACGTTTTAAATAACTAAAGTGTAATACTTATAATTCGATTGGGAGACATAATAACCGGAAGAATCGAGTTGGAAAATAAAAAAAAATTATATATATAGTTAAAAAATAAAAAAGTGCATGGGGTTATTCGCCAGTTAGGGTTAGGAAGGCGAATTTCGTTGGGTTTGTAGCTAATGACACGTTACTTGCCAGAACGGATCATCCATCATTGTTTACTGGGTTAATTACAGAGTCGAGTACTTCCACCTGTGTCTTTAGTTGCATGTTCTTACCTGTCCATAATGTGTCCCACCTACCCAGGATACGTGCAAGGACAACCAAACTGATCTCGGGTTTCTTTACCGAAATTTTTCTGACAGGAATGTGAAATATCTCTCAGCGTCTAGTAAAATATTCATTTTTATATCTGGTAGCAGATGAGATTAAAGCGACTGACTTTCCTCGGACGATAACGAAATCATTATGGAATGTTAAACACGTAAAAATTTTCTCGATTTTTATAAAAAAATAATAATTTATCTATTACCGCAACCGGGATGTTTTCTAATAAAAAAAATCTTATTCTATTCGGTAAGATTAAATGTGGGGTTACATTTTATTGCGTGTGACACGTCTTATCCCTTTTGTAGTAGTCGAAATGCGTATTATATAGTGTATAGACAAACAGGAAAACATATGTATAAACAGAGAGAGTTTACATAAATGTTCTTGAAGTTAAATGATAAATTTATTTTTGGAACTTTTTTTAAATTTTTAATAATTCTAAAATAAACTCTTTAACGGATTTATTATCCGTTAAATTAAAAATTAAATTTGAATATTTAACGTAACATTGGCGTAATTATTGCTTTCCGCGAGTGCTTTATTTTACTTTATATACGATCTAAAATAGACCATCTGATCGCTATAAAATTAAAATTTAACTTAATTATTATAAATAATCATTTTTAATTTATGAAATAAATATTCTGAATGTTGCTTATTATTAAAATTTACATTAAAAAAATTAAAATACACACCATATAATTTCAATAGAAGTAATTAGTTGAGTTAAAGAGAGCTTGTTAAAGAAAACTACAGAACAAAAAAAAAGTCCTCATGCAGTCAAGATAAACTGTCTCATGGTCTTTGAGCATTACCTATCCAAGTTTAGTCGTTTACTTAAACACAAAAATCGCTACATTGTGATATATGAGTGTTTTGCTCTAATGACTTTGCTTCCAAGTATATTTAAGCAGCGAGTCCAGAAGCGATGTGGTAACAGTCTTTCTCACGGACCGTCCCTTACTGGAGGCTAGAAAACCATCAATTCCCGTCTACTGTCCATTAGATGCTATTATCCATGCTATTGTCTGAACATAGATGTAGGCACCGTTTGCATTTTAATTTACTGCTAACGAGAAGAAAGCTAATTGACGCTTTCTACGTGGTATATGAGCAGCTCCTCGGGGCTTCGCTCCTTTTCAGATGATATCATCCAAAGATTAGTTATCGATTAAAATAAAGAAGTAGATTAGCATCGTTATTAAATGATTGGACACTTTCAAATAACCGTTATATGTAATTTTATACAAAGCTTGTTTTGTTTTGATGCGGCCACAGTCAATTTCTAGTTTATAAACAAAGTTTGCAAGTTATTACAGTCAAAAATATTCAGTCAGGCTTGATAAAATTCATTTTTCTATTCTATTTTCTTTAGAATATACTTGTATTTTTAATGAAAATGCTACGCGCGAAATTACATTTCTATAATTATTTAATTTATTACTTAATTTTTATTCTCTTTCATATGTAATTGAATATTTATGCCGTGTTATACACGTCTTTACAACACATTGCAGATTTTAACAAATCATCAGAATATTTTAAACATGATTACGTTTAAAAGTCTTTACTTACCGTAAAAACAACATTTTTAAATATTCTAGTTATAAAACGCGATTTCCTGATTCATTTAACTTTATGTCCAGTAAGTTTAATATTCTAGACTATTGTTATTCTTCGAAATCATAATTGATTTCACAAGAAAAAGGAACGAATCACAACTTATCTGTTAACCTGAAAGAATCAATAGACAAGAGATAAACCACCCATTACTTACAAGTTTAATAAAGTTTATATGTATTACCTTATGTCGTCGGTATAGTCTGTTTCAATCCATATCATATATTTCCTATTATATTATATTATACCAAATATATATTATCTCATAAGTTAAGATTATAGAAGTTATCTTAAATAAAATTTTTTATATCAAACAGATTATTTTATTTATTTTTTTCTTTTCAAAATAACATTAAAATAATCTTTTCTTACAATAATATATTTCCAAAACAGTGTTGAACTAATAGAGCGTATAGTTTATTTATTCCTACTTTGACGGATGATCATTATTTGAAATGATACAAAACAATAAAATTTAAATCGTTTTATTTTAATTTTTAAATAAAACAATAAAATAATTTAATTTGTAGAGAGAAATCAAACGAAAAACTCGCTTAACTTCAATATAAAAATTGGTTACTGACACTCAAGTAAAATTAATTTGATTACTTTATAGAAACAATGGCGAGTACATAAAAATTAATCTGTATTCACAATGATATTGTTTTAGCGATTTTCAATATTTATAGTGTATTTAATAATTAGAGAAATAATTTCAATAATTCTTTTACTTGAAATAAGATATAACGTATATAGCCTATAGCCTATATATTATACAAAGTATCTTTGAAAAATGTCCTTATTTTTAAAAGAAAAGTACGTTGAAAATTTTATGTATTTTTGAAAAACAACATAAAAAATACTGTAGATTCGACATCATAAACTATGAGAGCAATTGGAATTTTACTCGGTATGGCGGATGTGAGTTGTAAAGTTTCTACTAATAAATTATAGGATCTGTTGCAGACATGTGTTACTACAAATTAATCTTCAAGTCATATACATTTTTTTTTTAAACTGAAAATTTATAATATATCATTTTCTAACTAAAAGATTCTCAATTACATTTTTATAAGACATTCCTGAACTTGAATTATTAACATACAATGCGCCAATATTCAAAAATATGCAAATGATTTAATTTTAAGTTTTAATGCCTGAAGATTGAGTTTACTCTTAGTTAGATTCATTCTTCACGACCAGATCTTATTTTTAATTCAAAAATAAGAATATAGAATATATAAGTATATAGATTTTAATAAAAAATAATATAGTTTTATATACATTTAAATCTTATCCGAGAACGTATTATTTAAATTAGATTAGAATTTTTTTTACTTACTATTAGAGTTATTATTTTTCATGGTTTTTGACGTTTATTTTGTTATTATTAGTTAACTTGTTATGCTTAGCATTCGATTTACTTATCCCGAGACAAATTGGAAATGTGGAATTATCGAATTAATATTGTCGCGTAGAAATCACTTGTAGTATATTAGGTTATCAATTTTTAGACAGGTGAAAGTTAGAAGAGTCAGAAATGTGTAATTGACCATCTGTTTGCTTACTGTTATGGGTTCGATGTCGAACCGAGACAGGAGTTAAGTTTTGTGGCGGTGGTGGGGGATAACACGTGCAGCACCTGGCCTCAAATGACTCTTACAATCTGTCACTGTCGGTACTCGCAGTCTAATTACACATACATCTAACCACAGCTTACCACCCCGGGTCCTGGGAACCATCTCTTCACCGAAAAACTCTAAAAAATCGAAGAGAAAAGTAATAACTTCACAGAATCAATAAAGGTTCAGAAATGCGGACATTGAACTTACACCGCAATGTCATGACATGTCACATAACCGCATCGAATCGCTTTTATATATTATGACATTTTATAAAAATTTAAAATTCTTTAAATATTAGAAATATATATATATATTTTTTAAAGGGAAATTTTTAACGAGTCACAATCGAAATTTTTAGCTCACGGATTTCCGTGTCTGGCAAAGTAATCTTCGGATCCCAACAGGTGTTAGACACACAGAACTCATTGTTGTACTAAACAGGAACCACCAAACATTTGTCTTTCAGAATAGCTTCGTGCCTGAATCGTTTAGGATTTTTTCGAGGATATACACTTCACGTTTATTTAACAAACCTTACATTTATCAAAATAATCTCAAATATAAGAGGTGATCAAGTCAATGAATTGATAGAAGTGAAAGGTGATAGATCGTTGTAATTGATGTAAAGCCGCTCACATGTTATTTTTTGTTTCTTTACCTTTATCTTCATTGGTTGGGAGAACTGACGAGTCAAAAGGCATTAAATATTTCAACTAACATTATTTACTTTAATAAATTCCAGGTTCACCTACCAATAAAACATTATCAGATTCAATAGGATTAACGAGGTCGAGAGATAATGGCCCTACTGTACGTCCTTAGGTCTTATTTATTTACAACTATTTCACGATTATCCTATCACTATTGATATTTTCTATCGTAATCTAAGTTCTAGAATTTTAAAAAAACAAGGACAGAATTCTGAGAAAGTTCTGATTATTCATCTCAATCAATTTGAGCTACTGTCTATAAATAAGGTTTTGCATCTTATAGTCTAAACGTTAGACGTGTTTCACCATGTCAAATAGTCGAAGAGGACTGTTTTTTTGATTCGCAGGCTATCAGAATGCATTGAACTCTTCAGATACTTTTTCAAATTCATTGTTTGGCAGTTTCCATGGTAACTAAAGGTTAATTTAGTTCTATAACTTGCCACTAGGTTGAGCTATGTATCTGTTGGCAAAACAAACACGGTTAAACTTAACCCCAGGCTTCTGGCTGTAAATTAGGCTTAGCGATCACTCCAGCTTCTGACCTCTGACCTCAGACTACGCACGGTGAGCCGGCGTTTTTCTCGGTTTGACAGTGAACCTCTAGTTTAGGAGCCAGGCTGAGCCAGACTTTTCATGACAAAGAGCAATATTTCACGACTTGCTCGACTGATTCAATGGCTCCCTTTCCACAGTTTGACTTATGGAATCTTTTTTTACTTTCGACCAGCTTCGTTTATCTCTACTGCAGCAGATTGCCCAATACATAGACTGCACGTTGGTCACAATCCAAATCAATAACTTTAATCGCCAAAAACTTGGCAATTCTACCTTTACAATTAAAGAATACTTCACCTACAAAGTAAACTTTGCATAAAGTATCAAAGTAATATAAATTTATCAATATAAAAATCTTGTAAAATAGATTACAAACATCTTATTCAACTTCTAATGTGAAAAAATTCTATATATATATATATTTATATATATTTGAACTTTTTACAGATATAATTTCTTAAGAAAACAAATAAGTTAAGCAATTAATTTTATAGGAGTGCTCTTCTTTTTACAATGAAAATATATAAAGTTTGAAGTTTCTTAGGCACTAATGAAAATTATTTCTTTAATCTTTCAATAAATCTGCAATACAAGTACACTAATTATACAAAAATTATTAGACTATTATAAGTCATATTTAATGTTTAATTATTTGAAAATTTTCTAAATTTTTATATTTAAGAGCATATATATTATCGTAACATTCAATAAAATTCAATGAAGTAAGCCTTTTAAATTAGTTTTAAGAAAGTTAGCAATGCTTGAATTTATAAAATTTTACTTTGTTTTTAAGCTAAAATGATATTTTTTTATTTATATTATTAATTTTGTAAATTAAATCAAATTGGAAACAAATTTATAAGTTAGCAGTTCTTAAGAATCTGCTCTTAAAGCAATTATTGTAATCAAAACTATTCAACTTGGCTGTTGCGGCTAAGTTATTTCTCTCAGATTAATTTGATGTTCGTTATGCTTTACTGAGATTTCTAATAAACCTTAATGTGATGACCCATAGACTTATTAAGAATAAAGAAATTAGATTTAGTATCAAGTTTATAGGGTTTTTATGATCTAATATAATAGATTGAAGCAGTTTTATCCGAGCAAAGAAAAAAAAAAGTTTTATCATAAATGACTGCTTTTTAAAAAATATAATTTACTTTACATTTTATTGACTTGTGAATAAGTTTGATTACAATTTTCCATATTTGTTAACTGTTTAATCTAAAATTAATCATGTAAAGCCCTTAGATTAATAAACGAATATGATTTTAAAGTTCTTCAAATATATGTTTTAAGTTTTAAATTTAAAATTATTAAGTAATGTGTAAACATTCCTTATATAGAACTAAATACGTATCATGTAATGGTTTCGATTTTCCTTTATACTGAAAAAATATTAACGTAAATAAAACCTGATTAAGCTATCGATATTTCCGATAGATAAACATTCATTCTCTCGTCAATTCTCAATTTTCTTTAACCCATAAATCCATTTATTATTTTTAAGCAATCCACTACTCATGTCCAGTCTATTGTTATTGTGACATTTCCGGTGTAAGGGGGACTCTTAGGCCACAGGTCAGTCGTAAGACGCCCGATCCTTCACTGCCATTTGAACGTTTCTAACAGCTATCTTTCTTACTGACTGGTCATTTTTCATCGCCCAGTGTATGGTACACCATCTAGGATTGTCATTCTCCACCAAATTAAGACAATTTGGCGGTGGCTTTAGGCCACGTTGTGTCTTTTCTACCTCCTGCTGATTCTGGGAAAACACTATGTACCAGATCAATTTGCTACAGTCGCTGACCGATGACAGAATAGTTGCGTTGATCATCTTGTTTTCTCCTAATAAGACACGGCCGCTAAGCTTAGTACGAAAACTTAGAGAGGGAGCGAAGTCTGTGTAGCATGACCTCTGAACTTTCACTGAACTTAGGGTTAGGAAGGCGTTTCCTTTCAGTTAAAGTGTTTATGTAAAAATATTCAGTGGAAGACTGATCCATAGAAATTTTAAATTTCAAAAAATATATTTAAAATCTTATTTTTCGTCGCATAAATACGATAAGAATTTATTTTACTCAAATATTTCCATACGCAAAATACATTTAATGATTTATAAAATATTTTTAAATTTCAAACATTTACCTGTAGACTGTACATAATATAATATTAAAAATAAGTGACTCGATAACTCTTTCATCATATGAAAACATATATTTTTATAACAATATGTACTTTTATAAAAGTATAAACTGATCTATATGTTTAAGACATAGAAANTATTTTCAGCTTTAAAAAAAAAATAAATAAAACAAATCTCGCCTTTAAGTGTTGGCATTAAACTGCCTTCTCTCATATTTTATTGTAAAATTTATTATAGAACGAACAAGATTAATATTCGCTTTTCATCATATGAAAACATATATTTTTATAACAATATGTATTTTTATAAAAGTATAAACTGATCTATATGTTTAAGACATAGAAATAACACATTCATTTTTATATAATTCATCTGAAAGCAAATTTATTAGATCAATATGTGTATTTACAAAGTCACAAGCAAACAGATTTGGTTATAAGATAAATATTTGTATAAATTCACTTAAAATTTTTCTGAACGAAATAATAAACGTATAAATGAGTTATAAAATCTGTAAAATGTGAAAAAAGCGTATTAAATATAGTAAAAAGTGGTAAATAGTATTTATAAATGATCTTGTAGAATCTTTGGATAAGGCCTTAACAGTAAACGTCATAAATAAAAGGATTGCTGGCTAATGCATAACCTTGTTAAAATGTTAGAACATCGAACAAATACGATTACGAATAAAATAACTAAAAGAATTAAAGATATTATCAGATAGGTTTTTACTTGTAAAATATTAAATTTTAAATTATCTGCTGAATAAGAGAAGTCAAAACTGTTGATTCTTTATGATAATTTTGAACTTAACCTGATTGTATTTAATTGTGATAAATTTAATTAATCGAATATCAAACCTCATCTTTTAAAAGACACGAACAGAATAATCGAAAAATTTAATTTTCCGTATAAAATAAAGATTGTGATCGTTAACAATTTTCTAATTTAATAACAGAAGGTTGATAATTTAAATTATTGTCTCCTTTGCTAAATTACTTGTAATTATCAAAGATATTAAAAAGAATTTCTTTGTCTTTTCGTGATATAATTTTAAAAAGAAATCTTCTTCGTCTTAATTTTCTTTAATTATATTCAAGAAAAATATTTTGTTTGAAGTTTTAAAATTATTTTTAAGGAAGTTAAAGAATTAATTGCTTTAAATACATTTTATTTAACATTCTCGTAGCATTCTCTCCAAGAAATAAATTTATAAAAAATATTCAAAGCATGTTTAAACATTTGGTATTGTTTCATGCTCAAATTTGACCATACTGAATTTAGAATAAATATATATTAAATCTAAATATGTATTAGCTGGTAGAATATGTGAATATTAATTGAGACCAATATATCTAATAGGCTATTTAGATATGTACTCTTACAGTTATGCAATTGCAGTTATATGCCTTTTATCCATCACTTAAGACATTAAGTTGTCTTCGGTTAGCTTATCTGCATGAAATTTTTACTGGAAATTTCAAAAATCTGCAATTAAATCTAACGCTAGCTATTTTAAAATTCAAAATAAAGATGAACTAGACTTTAATCTATTTTTAATAAAAGATAAAGAATATCATTCCGTCAATAGTTAGATATTTATCCTAAAAATGTAGTTTAGTTAGTAATACTTTTTTTTTTAAATTTATTTCTCAAATGTAAATTTTAAAATAAAATCTTGTGATTATTATTTAGAGCCTATTTCATTTATAACTACGTTTATCCAATTGATCACTCCGTGTTTACTCTTCACTTAATATCCTGGCGATTCTGAGAGGATTTTTAAATAAACACAACTTAGTTTCAATATTTTTTCCATTTAAATATTAAACTTAAATTTTAATAGGCGGAGAATGACTGAAAATTGTAGCTAATGTACAAATAATTTTGAAATTAGCTAAGAAGCGTATGGTTAAGAGACCAAATATGAAGATGAAGACCCATGATTTTTCATCACCTGGTTTTAAAATATAAATTTAAAATTATGACTCTTATACAGGTGGTAACGCCATCTGGTTATCAACATAAATATTTTCAATTAATAAATATTAATTTTGTAAATTAAATCAAATTGGAAACAAATTTATAAGTTAGCAGTTCTTAAGAATCTGCTCTTAAAGCAATTATTGTAATCAAAACTATTCANGTATGGTTAAGAGACCAAATATGAAGATGAAGACCCATGATTTTTCATCACCTGGTTTTAAAATATAAATTTAAAATTATGACTCTTATACAGGTGGTAACGCCATCTGGTTATCAACATAAATATTTTCAATTAATAAATATTAATTTTGTAAATAATAAGGCAAAGAAAGTTACTTTAAAAACATTTTTTTGTTGTAGAAGATGCTGAAGGTAACGGACATGTTTATAGCTGGAAGCTAAGTTTATTGCCATTTAGATATTTCCCGATATTCCCTAAGAGGATAGCTAAAGAGCTACTAGCAAGATAATTTATTCACCTGAGCAACTTAGAAGAGTTGACCTCGTGGCACCTTCTAGTCAAACAAGTCCGTTCCATTGGACTGTTGCCACTCTAATTATAACCGTGCTTCCAATAGAAGATTGGCTGAATGTAATATGGTCCAATAATAATAGTAGGAGTTTAGGACCAACCCTTCTCTCCACCTGCAAGAAAGTCGATTATACACGCCTGACTGCTACTTGAAGCAATTGTCATAAGAGGGATATTTTCTCTTATTTTGTATGCTGGATGCGTGGGAAATTGTCGTTTCGTGAATAATTCCTTCTGTTATAATATCCACGAATATATCTTGCGTGTTAGTGCATGTAATTGTATTTTAATGAAGGAGAAAACGGCCATTATTCGGAAATAAGTTATGTAAAAGCATCCATTTGTTAAGTTTTCAACACTGCCAGATAAGACAATGCAATATCAGCTTCATCTCTACAAATCAATGGTTGCAACGCTGGACAGGAGGATCCCTGACCATTAACATCAGCTCACTCTATCCTATACCATAAGATAACCTATTGTTTGCGTTATTATAATAATAGACTCGCATTTATATTGAATGTTTTTTGAAAGGTAGCAATTTCGAAATTAAATCATATTTTCAGCTTATAAAAAAAAATAAATAAAACAAATCTCGCCTTTAAGTGTTGGCATTAAACTGCCTTCTCTCATATTTTATTGTAAAATTTATTATAGAACGAACAAGATTAATATTCGCTTTATGTATAGGCTAAGCTGTGTTTGAACTTAAAATTATTTTTCTTTAATGGATTTTTTTCTTTCGCTTATATATATTTGAGATAGAGTAGACGAATACAAAGTCATATTGCTAATACTTTACGTCAGATAAATTAGATTTTAGTTACTTTCTTAATAGATTAATTACCAGAATATTTTTATGTTTTTAAATTCAGACTATGTATAAAAATAGAATTTTAATTAAGGCTCAATTGAAGTTCGTTCAAAATAAAAAAAATTAATTTACAATAATTACAAATTGATTTTTTTTAAAGGATTAGCAAGTCAAGAAAAGAAATGTTAGATTTATGTTTATTCATACGAATAAGTCTTTAAATAATTTTAAATTAAATTCAAATCTATATGAACTTTGGATTCTTCTAAAACTAATTAAGTTATTGAATGTAAACGATTAATGATTAGATTAAATATCTTACGTTTAAGGAATTTTTATTATTTAATTTTGCTAAAATTATTGATAAATTTCAAATTATTACTATATAAGAAATTTAATTAATTATTTTACTTTATTCTTAATTTGATTTAACTTTTTAAAATGAATTCATATTTATATTTTAAGTTTATTTCATCCAAAATGCAGTCAAGATCTATAACGATCTGAATTATATTGAATTAAATTAATATTGAATATAGCCTAGGTATCTTGTTAATGTTCCCGGGTCCCTGACAACATCAATATCATTTTTCTTTAATCTGTTTTTCTTATTACAATCAATAAATGAAGATAACGATTCACTAAATTAACCTATTCAGATGAATCTATAACTATCATCGCAAATCAGATAATTGGTCTAGACGTTAAACAGAAACAGAAAATTATGTTATAATTCAGTTAGTGATAAGTTCGAGATAGTATATATAATAATTTCCGTTGATCTATATAGGTTATATATTGAAGAGTCGGACAAATGAAAATGAGTAAGAAAAATTGCTCATTATTGAATTTTAAATGGATATTAAAAAATATAAGGTGTATACACTTTTGTGTACTGTACAGTACACTCGTTTCTAATAATTTTTGTAGTATAGTATAAAATAAAAATTCGTATATACCTTGGAATAGGGACAATTTGCAGGTAGAATATTGGAGAATGTTTTCCTTTTGGATCAACGCCCATGTATATAATAGACTGTGTAGGCTAACAATATAGAATTATAAGATTAAATATTATCAAAAATTAATTTCTACGAAAAGAAAAATAAACATTTCTTTCTTCTTAGAATCCTTGCATTAATTATTATAGATATTTATATGTTAATTTTTCGTTTTTGTTCCTATGCTAATATGATTTAATTAAATCATTTTAAAAATAAATTTTTTTTCCATAAAATGAATTTTTAAGTGAAATTCAATTGATCTTATGACTTTTCATAATCTTGTTAGTTTAAAAATTATTTAAGAAAATTCTCAAATTTATAGGTTCATATTAGACTATCATTATGCCTAGTCTAATAGGCTTCTATATTTATAATTTAAATAAATCTAGCTTATATTTAAACATATCGACTAGAGTAGAAATTAAGCATACACTATCTTCCATATTATATCTTGTATTAAGAGTTTAGTCTGAGTTTAATATAGGTTAATTATTTTAATATTTATATTGATAGATGAATAAACCTTTGGATTCGATCATATGGTTTTAGTCATTAAATAAGCCTTGAATTTTAACACATTTTTAATAACTTCAATAAAATTTATGACTGATTTAAATAGTAGGCCTAATCTCAATGAAATTTGATCCTTTTTCTGCTCTATCAAGTTTATATAATCAGTAGGCCAGAGGAAAATATATTCGAATTAAATTTTCTTAAATATCCAAAATAAATCACGAGAGACATAATATCTTCAATCATAATAAAAAAGTAAATATATTGTATATAATTTGAAGAATTTCAAATAAAATTCCATAAAGTCTGTTTCATTTTCTCAGCCTATATGATAAATACGTGGGGAAAAACCAAGTTTTACAAATAATTTTAAAATAAAAGTTGGAAATGAAATGAATAAAAGCAATTAATAGTTAAATGAATCAATATTTAGAAAAATTAATTACAGTAATTCATATAAATTTCGCAAATAAAAAGTAATCAATATTAACTTTAATAGGATCTTATTGTGCATGTTAGATTAAAAAACAATCAAATTGTTTTGTATTATTTGAAAATTTTGTAAATAATTAAAATAACTTCACTACAAAAGCATTTGCTATTTTGAAACTTTATGTACTGTAGGCTAAGATTTGTTTTATTTTTAAAATAAGTTTAATTAAATAAATAACATTTTTAGATCATACAATTTTTTTATTAAATCTAAAAAGAACCAATTTAATATTAATTTAAAATTATAATTTCATTTTCTTCAACATATATTACAACATTTAACTAAGTTAAAAGAATAAAAATAAAAAAATAAAATAAAAATGTTATAAAATATCAGCTGTATTTTTAAATTATTAACTTATACCTAACGAAATGCACAGTACATAATGTATACTACATAGAAAATAAATGTTTTACGCAATTAAAGAATATGCAATCAGTGTACAATAACTACTTCAAACAGATTAAAATGGATATGCTAATTAATAAAATATATTTTTAATGGTTTTACTTATAAATTTCATAAATAGATCTTAATTAAATATTAGCTTATTAAGCTTTGTCAATAAAATATTAATCTATAGTTCAAAATGTAGAAAGGAATGCTAATTTAAACATCTTAATATATAAAAGTAGCTGTTAGCAATATAAGTATAATTTTATTCATTACTTTATTTTCAAATGTATTCATGTTTTAGTTTGTTCATCCGAAATATTCAGCTGTCTATTCTACCTTTCACAAACTGCAGGTGATACAATATTAAGAAATTTCGAATTATATATCCAAATATAGAAATTAATCTTATAACTTGATTTTTGTGTAAGAGGATAGAAAGGTTTTTTAAACAATAATTAATCTAGCTTTAGTCATATAAATTCTATAATTTTTTTACAAGTGTCTGAAATGACAAATGTATATACAATAAGTAATATAAAGAATAAAAATATTTTTAGGAAATTACTAAATTTATTTATTTTTAGAATGTTAACGCTATTAGGCTATANTTTCATACTGACTGCAAACACGGGTAAACTTCATTTCAAAACTAAACAATTACAGTCTTAGAGGTTACTTCGAATACCATAATATCTTCATCTGAAAGGTAATGTAAAAGTTCGCAATGATACTTACTTTGTAGAAACTTTTTAGCAGGTGTAAAATTAGATGAAGTACTGTATTGCTGAAACATGAAAAACGTTCTTACTTCCAAATAAAGAGAGCTATTTGAACGTTCTCTCGCTCCATGATCCATTTCGAAGTAGACATTTAGTTCCTCAAATAACAGCTAGATAATAGCTCATTAACCAAAAATGAAAAGACGTCCCCGTCTTACCCCATGACCCCATCTTGCACCACCTTCCCATATATATATTCCGCTACAGAGATTTTCTGTTAGTCGAACTCCTCGTAGATTTCTTGGCGAGTTTGAACGAATTAAGTGTCGATAGATAGGGGTGGGTGGGTGGGTGGGTGGGTCTACAAATGTGCAGTAAGTTTTTGATTTTCTGATCTGTTTCTGAAATATCGAGTTGCAAATTTCCGAAATTTCCATATTATTTTATATAGGGAGTGGATAAGAAACTTTTTGCAACATTGAAATTTTGCAAACATCTTAGTCTTAGGTTCACTGATGAGCTATTTCTGTATGTAAGCTTTAGTTTACGAAGGAATGTATTAGCTTTGATGTAAGGCTTATATTGCTTTATCCCTCAGATACCGTGGATCCGCTACTATAGTCTATTAAAATTTGTTCATTATTTGATCTTTAGAAAGATTATTAAAACTTTTATTTTATTAAGTTATTTATACTTGAGAATTTAGTATATTCTAAAGAAATGGTTTAGATTTCTAAGAAAATAGTTTAAAATGTACTTTTTTATGTACGATTTTCTAAAATTATTAGAATAAGGATTAGTATTGACTAATTATTCATTAGTAATAACGAATTTTAAAATAATATCTCAAAGCTATGGCTTATTTTTGATTATGTTATTTTAATTAGAACTTAATAAATAAATATATAAAGTCACGTGGTCCTTAATAAGCAGTGATGATAATTTACATTGAATAAGGACTCTTTAAATAAGAAAGAATTTTTTATTATTATTAAAAAGTAAACTTTAAAGAAGTTAAAAATAAAGATTTATTATTTATTATTCATTACGTTTATGAACGGTTATTTTTAAATATGGAATAAATAATTTTTTTAAAACAAACGAGGAAAGTGTCAGACCTGCCAATCATTGTCACATTTCTTTTTATTTAAGTTTAATACCTAGCTTGTAGGCTATATTTATAATTTAAATAAGTCTAGAAGTCTATTAGACTAGACATAATAATAATAATAATATGGACCTGTAAATTTGAAAATTTTCTTAAACAATTTTTAAACGAACAAGGATCTATGAAAAGTCAGAGAGACAATTAAATTTCACTTAAATTAATCTCAAATGTTTTAATTAAATAGAATTAGCATAGGAACAAAAATGAAAATTATCATATAAACATCTATAAAAGTTAATGCAAGAATTTTAAATAAGAAAAGAGAAATATTTCTTTTGCTCTTTTTAAATAATTAATTTTCGATATTTTAATATTCTTAGTATATTGTTAGCTTATACAGTCCATTAAAGCCTATCTATAGTCTATCACGAACTATCAATGACTGAACTGTAACATATTTTAATTTATTGGTGAAATTTGTAAGGAACAAACTGAAATTAAAATTCTTACAAATGATAGATATAATTTTTATTTTAAGATTAATCAGGAAGGCTTCTACTTCTTATGGTAAATATTGCTAGGCTCAATTCTATCATCCTGACTAAATTTCATTTCAGTTGAATCTACCACGATGATTGAGAGAAAACGAAATTCCCTTCTGAAATAACTTGAACAATGTTGAGAAGAAATAACAAAAATTCCTTCAGTTTTTTAGTTAGGAATGATCTTTACTAAACAATTTTTATTGTTGTTATTGTTATTTTAATTATTATTTTCAGTTTTACCAATATTCTCATGTTTTTACTAAATTAATCACATAATATGATATTTAAGTTACTTATTATAGTGATAATTAACGTAAGCTTAATCAATAAAATATATATAGTTTTAGATGTAAGTTACATGATTATTTTTATATAAATAAATTATTAAATTTTATAAACAATAATTTATGATGAAGCAACGAATCACGTTTCCAGCATAATAACAGTAATTAATAAATAATGCATTTAGAGTTGCATACTTTATATAATATTGGTATTTTTAATGGAGTTAATTTATTGAATTCCCAAACTACGAAATACTTCCAGACATGTAGATTTATGTAATGAAATCAAAGATCCAAAGGCATATACATTAGTTTAACTCTACCTTTAATAAGATGTAGAGATGATAAACTTCCAAGACTCTAGTTACGTTCAGTGATAAAACTATAAATATTTTCAATAAAGCGAATTCAGACATCAAATAACTAATACCTTACATTTAATTACATTTAATTTAATTAATACCTTACAACGAATAAATAAATAAATAATTGCATTCCTATAAAAATGATCTGATCTGGTATTTCTCGTAAAGTAGCATTCCAGCAGATTATTTACATGTAATTAAGAGAAATAATTTTGATCTTAATTATAATATTTGATTTAATTGCAAAATATTATTATTATTATTATTCAAACTTTTTATAAACATTTTCACACAGGTTCTAAAATATATTACGTAGAAACTACTCAGATTATCGTACACTTTCAAATGAATCGCAAATGAAATATTATACGATTTGAATTTAATGTAATTCCTAATCTAATTTAATTCCTAATGCTTATTTTATTATTTCTAACGAAAGCTTTTAATATATATTTATAACACAACTTTTATTGAAGTAAATGTTTTATCTTGAAGCATTATAGATTAAATATATATTATATAATAAGCTAAACATGATTATATCATAAACTGTAGTTAAAATCAATTTCAAATTTAACATAGTTCTAGATGATTTTAATACTAAATCAGTAATCTATATAGAATACATCAGAAATTCAAATATCAAATAACAAGTCGCTTATATACATTAAAATGCATTTAATTTTAAAAAGAACAATGAGTTATTTTTAAAAACTGTGTGTACAATCATCATATTAAATTATACGAGTATTTTCAGTATTAAATGGGAAAAGTAAACAGAATCTGCTGGTTGTATAAATTAATTTTTCAACTAGTCTATCAATATATTCTCACCAGAAAATAAACAAGTATCTAGACTATTTTGATTTGAATTGTTTTTAAAAACAATGGCTTCGTATAAATCAAAATTTATCTCGTTTCTTAATGAAGTGTTTGTTTTTTTTTTTTTCTTGTCAGGCATTACAAGAACAAAGATTCTCCAATAAATTTAAAGCATTCACGATCATTCGAAATGTTCAACATTTTATAAACATATGATTGAATTCAATATAATTAGAACTCAATAACTATATAATTATTATCCAATATAATTAAAATTCAATAATTAGATTCGATGTAATTACGTTAAAATGAATCTGTAGTATTCAATCTGTGTATTTCATATATAAAAAATGAATACTACTGATATATTTTTAACAAATTTCGAGTAAAAGTTCAAGAATTTTCTTTATAAAAGACAAAAATTAGTAAATCGACTACACCCCATTAAGTTTAGTAGAATTGTAATGACGTTCATTTCATAATATTCGGGATTTATCTATAAACAAATATACTTAATTACAGAATACTTTAAAAGTATGTAAAGTTACTAATTTACATAGAAATAAATTATTATATGCGATGTTAGTCCGCGATTCGGGTTTTAAAAATGATCTACTTGAAATCAATTTCGATAGTATAAGATGCCAAACTGTATGATATAGAATTATTATTACACAGAAATCAATTGATAATTACCGAATTAAGTAATAAACATTTAAAAAAAATTAACTATAAATGGATTTAAGTTAATCCCATTTACTGTTAATTAACTTTTGTACATTCTTTATCGTAATTTAAAGAAAACTAAATGAAACTATTGATTAATTATTAATTTTCTTATTAATTAGCTCAATAATGTGTGTTGTAAATAGGAAAGTGTCATATTAAAAAAATTAAAAGTTAAATCGAAAAAGTTTCTGTATTTAAAGACACATTAACACTGTTTTGAAGTTGAATTTAATTGATATAATTTAAAACCTCAAATAATTAAACAGAACATCTGCTCTATGTTAAGAAGTATTGTTCCTTTTTAATTTAAAATTATAATTAATTACTTATAAATTAAAATTGATGTCCAGATAATCATCATCGAAGATGATTAGAAACATATTTTCACAACTTCAAAGAAATCAGTTAAAATATATAATAGATTTAGAGCCTTCGGGCCAATCCATTTTGGCAAATTATTCTGCTAAATGACATAAAAGACTAAGCAACTTATGTAAAATTAAAAAAAGCTTGCTGCAGGTAAAGTTAATTATCATAAATGAATTTAGATATAACTCGTTATTTATTAAGATAAGCAGCTGATTACCTTAATCTAATTTTTAATACTCTTTTATAATATAGTTTTGACCTTGTTTTTATTTAAATTTACAAGGTTAATATTTTTAAAGTACAAAAGACAAAACTTGATTATTTTTATCGTTTTTTATATCTCTTTACTTAATATATGACAGTGTATAAAATTACATTCGACATTTTAAACGGCTGCCGAACAAAAGAAACTCTACAGAGGATACAGATTAAATAAATGAGATTTATCTTTAAATTCTAAATTATACTTTTATATTTTGACATAATGATTAAGTATTACAAATTAGATATAATTACAAACGTGGTTTTAAGTACGAATCGTAAAGAAATACTTTAGATGAGTGAGATTTGAGTGCCTAAATAAACGGTTTTTCTCATACTTTCATCCTCTTTAACATGTAAGGATGCACAGCTAAATTAATCATAACGTTATATAGAATACACAGAAATTCAAATATCAAGTAAGAAGTTATTTATATACAAGTTAGAATGCATTTTATTCTTAAAAAAAACCTATATTACATGTTTTATGAACTATTAACTTCGATAAGCATTTAAAAAAACTGTATAATATAACTGCAGAATATTAAATAGTATATGTAACAGTATGTGTAGCACTTACAACTATAAATAAGATATTGTTATATAACGATATACAATGTTAACATTATTACATAATATACAACGGTATTCTATAAGCTTATATAAAAAGAACTGGTTGTTATGGCTTTTACTTATTATCTGTATCTCAGAATAATAAATTTAAGTTATTTATGTAAATGAAAAATTATCTGAAGAATATGAATAATATCATCATTAACTAGTACAAATTCTACAATTCATTTTTTTTTTAAAGATAAAGGTTATTTAAGTGATTTTTATTAAATATTAATATATCATAAATTGAAGTTAAGAATATTTCTATTTGAGAAATGTAATATGATTATGTATTTATTTATTAATGCACATTTCTTAAATAAATATATTAATATAATTCTAAATATATGATTATTCTTTAATATAGGCCTAAATATATGTGAAAATACTAAAATAATCCATTAGAAATTAATTTAGAATATATTATAAAATTTTATTTAAATATATAACAACAAAACTGCACCACTAAGAATTTTAAAACAGTTTTCTAATATTGTTTCTATATTAAACTTACAGATTATCCATTTAAACCTGAATAATATAATAATTACTCTCATGATACCCAACCTTTTAATTTAGTTGTAAAATTATAAAACTTTTAACATTATTATTATTTTTTTCCCCTCAAAATATTTATAAATGCAGAGCATTTGAATGGATAGATACAAAAATCTAGATGTAAATTGATGCAAAATATTGGAACTCGGTATAAACGATTATAGTTTCTAGAGATTTTTAACGGCTTATCTGACTTCCAACAATTTCATTCTATTTTATATTTTATATTAATTTTAGATTTATCATTAAGTACTCTATGATATTTAAATTATTATTATGAACTATCTTCATATAACCTTATTACATATAACTTCATTTTACATAAATAGTTATTTTCCGTTTTAAAATTAAATTATTCCACACATTACCCGCATTATATAGTTATGATATTTATAATTTATATAAAAATTAACTAAATAAATTAATTAATCAGATTTTGTTGGACAACTCTTACTCCTGGTAAATGAATTAGCTACTCTGTTTTAAAAATGAATAACTTGGAAATTAATTAAATAACTGAAATGAAAAAATCATTAAAATTTATATATAAAAGGAATATTTTGACTAAAATGTGATAAGAAACTAGGCCTATGCTAACCAACTCAGTAAAGGCGTTATGGTGAACGATAAGTTACATATTAAAAAATGGAAGATAATACTGTTCTTTAATAATTATCTAAACAGTCTTCCTGAAATAACTATCCTTTTAATGGAATTTTAAATATAGTCGCGAAATATTTTCGATTAGAATAAAAATGCAGTCTAAATTGAGTTTTGTTTCTTTTCTACTAAAAAATATTAAATATCTAATCAAGATTTTTAAATTAGATTTTAGAAAAATGCAAAAAAAGGAAAAAAAATTGAGGTAGAAAAAGTATAAATTGTCGAGAAACTTAAGGATCTGCCATTTTGACTTTAAGGAGTATTGTTTTAACAAAGATTGGCAAAGTAAATCGAAACAGCAGGAAACAAAACAGCCGCACAGGAAACAAATAATTAAAGTTCGTTTTTTTCCGAATTTCGAATGAAACTCGAAGAGAGCGAAATAATGCCCTTGTGTGAGGGTCTCCTGTAGGGTCGTCGGATCCTCGTTAGTGTTGGCCGATTAATTGGGCTATACGCCTTCATAAATAACTCTGTCCGATGGCATTAGGGGTCATTTCAGAGTGTTGTTGTCAGTAGGCGAGTGAAGTAATCTGATGGTACATCCTCTGGCAGGGGTCGGCAACCACAAAGTTTGTCTGATCTTTTCCGAACTTGTAACTTCCGCACACCTGACCGTTAAAAGAAGTGCATCTCAGTTATTGTAAGAAACAGGAAATTCTATATAATAACTTATTTTTAAGAGGTAAATCTGAGAATTCTTTACATAATAACTTTTTTAATTGGTATAGATTTTTAACTATCGTCAAACAGAAATGCTGCTGAGTTAGAGGTGATAACATTTATAACATCAACCTTAGTTTGTATTTGAGTTCTTAAAGTTAAAAAGAATCTCGATCACTTGTTAAATTTGTCAGAAATATACAAAAACATTTAATTCTTATATCTTTAAATATTAGACATTTGAGCCTAATAAGAAATTAAAAGATTTCTGATATTGAGAATTTAAGATTTTGAATTGTTTATTCCGTAAAACACCCGGTTTCTTATAATAAAATCAAATTAATTAGGTTTATTAAGAATTTCGATCACTTGTTAAATTTGTCAGAAATATACAAAAACATTTAATTCTTATATCTTTAAATATTAGACATTTGAGCCTAATAAGAAATTAAAAGATTTCTGATATTGAGAATTTAAGATTTTGAATTGTTTATTCCGTAAAACACCCGGTTTCTTATAATAAAATCAAATTAATTAGGTTTATTAAGAATTATACAGCAATATTAATGTATAAAAAGTTGGCTTTTTTAATACAAAAACATAAAAAAATATATTTAACATAGAAATTAATGAAATAATTCATTTTCTTAATTAATATAAAAATTAATTAAAACAGCATCTTATAAGAAAATAATGAAAATATTTGTTTCTTAATAAGCAGAATAAATTGGAAAGTTGATTTTATTTAGAATAGAAATAANATATGAATAATAATAGTAGCCTATAAAATATATATATTAAAATAGTATAAAATAAATATATATAAAATAGATTAAAAATGATTTAAGTATTAAATCAGTAGGAATATTATTCGAAAATTAAATTTAAAACATAATTACTGATGAAAGTAGCAGGAAAATTTGAAGAGTAAATTTAAAGATAGCTAACATTTTAAGGAGTATTTGAAAACTTTAAACTATAAAAAAAAGAAATTATTTTGAATAAACTTCAATACAGAAGTAGTTTGATTAGAGTTTAGAGTTAGAACGAGGTCCAAACCACACTTCTTCTGTTGGAAAACCTGATTGGCGTAGTCAATGGTGTGAAGAATGTTAGAATGTTTTTCAAATAGAAAAGAATTAAAAAAAAGGCACCACTTTAATTTGATGCTTCGCGCCTGTATAAAGGAATCTCTACAATCATTGAGAAGACTAACTTTCCCTCAGGCTGGATAAATGAGAGTCTTTTTGCCCCCACCAGTGTCCTATTCTAGACAGATAAGCTGGATGGGTCTAAGAAGGGCCGACCGCCCCCTCGCGCCATTGTCTGATCTGTCACCAGTTGATGGGGATATGGCAACGAAACAATAAACAATGCACTGACCAGCCAATCCGATTGACAGGCGAAGATAACGCTGTGATTTATGGCGCGTGACTGATGGCGCCGCCTCGTGGGCCGTTCCGTAGTGGCCCCCTTCGCCCCCTTCCAGTTTTTCGTCAGTAAAGTTAGTTGGTGACTTTCTCTAAACTATTGTTGTCGTTGTAACGGCTCGGAGCAGAGGATGAATTAAGAGGCTCGAGTCATTAAATAGTCTGAAGAGATACATTGACGAGACGGGTCTATTTTCATGTAACCGAAAAAGACCGGATGATAAATGATAGAAAATCAAATTTGTATTTGTTAATGATATTTCTATATATTAATTTGTACGGATGAATGAGATTAAAAGTATTGCCTGCTTTTTTTTAATTGATCAAACTCGCTTAGGCCTCTCGATGAGATAATCTTGACGAATTTCTTGAGTGCTATGTTATTCTTTTAAAACATTAATAATGTTAACAATTGATTTGAAGTGAAAACATAATTTAAATTCTTCAAAAGATTATCGATTAATTAAATTTATAAAGTTTATTTTTATAAATTCATTTCTTAATTTTTTAAACTATTGTAAAAAAGGATCTTGAACTAAATCATCAGCTACACAATCTTCAGACTAATATATTCAAAAGTGTGCCTATCCTAAAAGGTGTGCCATTCTTATGAATAAAGAAGCTTAGTAAATAAACATGAATAAATGACCTCACTTATCTCGAATATGAAAATAACCTTGGAATAGGTTATTTTCTCATTTGTGGAAAACTTTTAATATTCAAAAACAAGCACAAAAATGTCTATGAAATCATAGTATATTTTCAATTTTTTTGAAGATAGCCAATAAATGATTCTACCGAAAATTTTAAATAAATTTGCAGTACTAAGGACGAAATTTGCTGACGTACTTAGATAATTCTTTCTATGTAAATTGTTAAGAAAAATTCAGTTTTAAAATCATATTTTCATCTAATTCAATATAAGATATTGATCAAAAAGTTTTGAAGCGAGTCACACGGATGAGACGCTCTTCTTTGAACGTCTCTCTCAGTAGCGTGAAGGGTCACACGGATTAGCAGAGGATTAGTTTAGGGACGTGACCGCAGCACGTGCGTGATTTCTCTCGTAGCAAACACAGATGGTGATTCACGTACAGTTGCTAGGAAATATACTAGAAAACTAAAAATAATAACAACACTAAAAAAAGGAATTTATTTTCACATAAGATACAGATAAACATAAAGTATATTTTCACATCTCGTATTAATCATGTAGATTTTTATTCTTTCTTCCTTTTTTTATGTTGTACTAAAATAGATTTTTACAAAATATATTGTTGTATAAAGATAGATAAATAATGTTTACTCGCTTCTAAATATTGTATTCAACGTGTGGCTATTCTCGCATTTTTCTTGAATACAATTTACACATCGCGTTACTATTTAAATCACAGACTACATGTAAGATTTTTTAAACATTTTTTTTTTTATAAGGTAATACTTTTAAAAATTCTTTGTTGCCATATTTAATGATAGAAACAGACGGATGTTGAGAGTGGGCTACGGTTACTGTTGTGGCCTTAGGCCATGCACATCCTAACTTTGTTCTTAAGCAACCGCTATTTCGTTTCTGACGAACACTGTTCAATTTATGAACGCTATAAATTAGTCCTCACGTGTGGCCTCCATGATGCCTAGGGACTTTTGCGCCTGCTGCCGAGATACTGTCCACTTCTAAAGAGGCGCGCGACAATGGATAGCCTACCTTATCCAGGCCTTCTCATAACACGTGAATGGGTGTGGATTTTTTCTAGGGATAATATTTGTCTTATAGTTTTGTCAATTGAGTAAATACTTTTTCGCATTTTCTCTACTTAAACAGCATTAAAGATCGCTGCATTGTAACGATGACAAGCTGAACTTTACTATGTCACTTTTCCCAATGACTCGGAACATTTATAAAATAAATTTATAGAATAACACGCAAATAATCTCGTAAATTATATATATATATATAACAATCATTATATATTCTATATCATATGAAATCGTTCGTGAACGAAAGTTAGTAAGATATATAGACAAACGTGTTTTTTTCTTATAACTGTATTAAAATAGCGGAAGCATTTTAATTATAAAATTACTGCGCTCGAGAAATTTAATTAAGAAAATCTTCCGTAAAAATGGAGTCTTGACATTATTTACCGTCGAATTAAGTTTAATTTAAAATACTAAGCTGTCATTGAAAAGGAAATGTGTCAAAACAATGAGCAAGAATGTCATGACAAGTATTTAAAAGCTCATGAATTAAAAATTCGACTTTAAAATTGGACTGAGTCATTTGTAGATTCTTTCTGCTGCTGTATAAATTTACCATTAACTTTAAGTTATTCATAGTAATTTCATTAAATATATTTAATCTATTAAAGACAAAAGGTTAATTATTTTATCAAAATTATATTATTAATTTCTTAATTTTGAATAAGTTTACTGACGTTTTTTTAATGATCATTTATGGAACTATGGAACAGATCTGGGATAAGTACTACACATTCATTCGTCGTCTAGCGCCATCTGTTGACAACTCGACAATTTACACAAGTTAATATGCAAACATTAAAAAAATAATATACATAAAAAATATAATAATAGTAATAATAATAATAATTAAACTTTCTTTTAAATTTAATGAAAAAACACGTAATATTATTTATAATTTAATTAAATTTTCTACATTTTTTAATATAGATGAAAATTTACTCAAGTAATAATAATATACAGTTATAATATTACTAAGGAATATAACGTGGTAAAATTGCTCATTTTAATTATTTTAAACATGTAATAAACTATACTAATGAAAGTTTTAGAAATTATTGTTACTACAATAAAGAAATTTGTTTTGTTTTTCTTTTTTTCATTTCTTTTTATTGACAAATGCCAGTGGTTAAGAAATTCAACTTAACAAAGTTTAGTTTTATCGATCTTTACATTTGCAAAAATGTTTTATTCAGACGTTTTCAACTGAATGTATTCGAAATTTGAATTTCAGTAACCCTCCTATATATATATATATATATAACAATCATTATATATTCTATATCATATGAAATCGTTCGTGAACGAAAGTTAGTAAGATATATAGACAAACGTGTTTTTTTCTTATAACTGTATTAAAATAGCGGAAGCATTTTAATTATAAAATTACTGCGCTCGAGAAATTTAATTAAGAAAATCTTCCGTAAAAATGGAGTCTTGACATTATTTACCGTCGAATTAAGTTTAATTTAAAATACTAAGCTGTCATTGAAAAGGAAATGTGTCAAAACAATGAGCAAGAATGTCATGACAAGTATTTAAAAGCTCATGAATTAAAAATTCGACTTTAAAATTGGACTGAGTCATTTGTAGATTCTTTCTGCTGCTGTATAAATTTACCATTAACTTTAAGTTATTCATAGTAATTTCATTAAATTTATATATTTAATCTATTAAAGACAAAAGGTTAATTATTTTATCAAAATTATATTATTAATTTCTTAATTTTGAATAAGTTTACTGACGTTTTTTTAATGATCATTTATGGAACTATGGAACAGATCTGGGATAAGTACTACACATTCATTCGTCGTCTAGCGCCATCTGTTGACAACTCGACAATTTACACAAGTTAATATGCAAACATTAAAAAAATAATATACATAAAAAATATAATAATAGTAATAATAATAATAATTAAACTTTCTTTTAAATTTAATGAAAAAACACGTAATATTATTTATAATTTAATTAAATTTTCTACATTTTTTAATATAGATGAAAATTTACTCAAGTAATAATAATATACAGTTATAATATTACTAAGGAATATAACGTGGTAAAATTGCTCATTTTAATTATTTTAAACATGTAATAAACTATACTAATGAAAGTTTTAGAAATTATTGTTACTACAATAAAGAAATTTGTTTTGTTTTTCTTTTTTTCATTTCTTTTTATTGACAAATGCCAGTGGTTAAGAAATTCAACTTAACAAAGTTTAGTTTTATCGATCTTTACATTTGCAAAAATGTTTTATTCAGACGTTTTCAACTGAATGTATTCGAAATTTGAATTTCAGTAACCCTCCTATATATATATATATATANGCAAAACTTATTTATATCCTTAAAATCGAGCTTTTTCCTGTTTTATAATAATGAATAATATAAAAGTATTTAAATAAAATCACATAACAGATAACACCACGCAATTTTAAAGTCTGGCAGGTAGAGTTATCCTGAGAACTTGCAGTAGGGAAAGTTTTTTTTAACAAATTTCATTTAAATATTTATTAAATTGAAAATAACAACATTTTTTCTCACCAGATGGCGTAAAGAATGCCACGTAACTCGCACACCCGCGATTAATATGAATATTCACAAATTTTCTACGTTTTCATTTATTTTTCTGTTAATTTTTTAAAAATTATTTTAAAAACTGAAATGTATGAATTGATATTAGATTAAAAAGCATAATTTTGTAATTTTAATAAGATAATTATCTGTTTCAAGCTACTTTTATTTCAAATAATTTTTAATTATTCTAAATATATCTTTTAAAACAATTGAATAAAATCCAAGGTAATAAATAATCCTAATTCTATACAATAAAAATTAAGTAGTGATTATAATTCATTGTTTAATTTCCATTGTATGACATATACTAAAAGTTTTTTCTACATAAAATTCATTGATAAATGAATACATTTTTAAAATTTAATAAAACAATAAAAACTCATTGCTGCTAGTTTTAACACTGAAAATATCTATTCAAGTTGATAATTCATTCGTTTATTTATTAATTAACAGCAAAAAGAATTGAATCACAGTTCTATTTTCATAAACATAAGTGAAAATTACAAAAAATTCATTAATTATTTCAAAAGTAGTTGACTTTAAACTATTGTATGTTTAAAACATTTCCTCGTTTTAAAGATACATTTAAAATAAATAAGAACTTGAATAATACACTATATAAAATGCATCATATAATGTAAATTATCCAAATTACATTTCCTAAAATTTAAAGACTCGTGAATCATTATTAATACATTCCTGACATTTGTAATAATAATCTTTTAGTTTTAAGTTAATTTTAATTATCAATGGCAAGAGAATTTGTAATATCTAAATTTATAAGATTTTATTTAGAATACGAGCGTTTAAATGTAAAGCGTGACGAAGTTCAGCATTTCAAATTCAAATATTCATGATCTAAAGTACTGAAATTAAAATCTATGTTATTATAAAATTAATATGAATATTTATTTAAAGTTATAATTAAAATAAAATATATAAGTAGATTTAAAAAATAATAATTATTTCAATTAAATTACTCAAAAAATAAATACTTTACGGTATATTTTCTATATACAAGCTTTATAAATTGAATTTCTATGGCATTATATTGCTGTTTCTCCTATGTCAAAATAATAAGTTTGCATATTCGCACTGTATTATAAACCCTTTGCCTCAAACTACAAGTTAATGAAATGAAGTGTAATTTTAAGAGAAACTATTTTAATAGTTTTCTTTACAAACAGATTTTTAATTAAAAATTTTATGACACGAAACGCTTTTACACTTATATGTAAATTTCTCGATTTCTATTATCCAAGTTCTTATTTGAAACAGAATAAATTTCTGTTTGTTTTTAAATCTTAATTACTGTATTTTAATAATTCTAAAACTTTTATTCTCTTTTATATTATTTTATAATGATTCTCTAATTATACGAACAGGCTAGGTTTATGAATAAATATAAAGATGAATTCAAGTTATATCTGAAATATGATAACAAATAAATACTAAAATATTTTTGTATAAAATAAAAGCAATACAGTAATGGACAATACTTTTACACGTTATTGGTCTGCTCAGTGCAGTTGTGCATTCTGTTGGCATTTATTAGTTTTTGCAGTTTACTAATTCTGCTAGTACGGAGGTCTCCGAAAGAGCAGAATTTATTTTTTCTTAAATATAAGAAAAAATATGGTATGATTCCATATTTTAAAAAACTTTTAGATAAGCTTCGTTTACTTGTATTTTATTTTATACGAAAAAGTAAGTTAAGAAGTAAACTAGTGCTAATGAAAAATAATTTTGTCTTGTAACTTTAAAATTGTTCTAAATTTTCTTCTGTTTTGTTTTTATTAGTTAAAAAGCTTATAGTTTTAAAAAAATATTATGATTTCATGATTTTTTTTTTAAATTAAGAAGCTCTAATATTGAACAGCATGAAACTCCATATCAAAGCAGCCATTAATTATGCACTCTAAATAAAGAGAGAAATGTCACTAAACGTTTTCTTTTTAAAACATTACATGTTATAAAGACATTATTACATTATTAATAATTTATTGAGCTTATAAATCTAATTTTTCTACTTTATTTAACCATTCTTTAGCATATAACTCCTTTCCTACAAATATCAATACTGTTTCATCAGACAGTTAAAATTTAAGTTGAGATATTTTTAATTTCTAGGTCATTTCCTTTTATTTAACTTGTTACACTCGTGCACAAGAGAATATTTTCTTTATAATGTAGTGATAATACAGGCTAATATAGGCCAAAATAATAATATTATTATTATGGTAGATTGTCTACTATAATGATATAATCCTAAAAAATTTCAACGTGGCCACACAATAGCATATATGAAATTTTTCTATTTTGGGAGACTATCAGATATTCGCGGAATTGACTGAATGTGAAATAATTTCAACCTCCACGTCTTTATTGTACTGAATTATTGCATCCTATTGCTGAAGAATTAAACCTTCTTCAGTTGTTCATAAGAAATTAATGGAATTTGCATAACAATTATTTTGTGAATTTAATCATGGATGAAATAATTGATTAATATTTTACATTTTTAATTTGATTTCTATAATTTTCTAGTAATTTCTGTATTGTTCTCACGATTCTGCTAAATATAGCGCTATTAAATATATATTATAAAAATATTATTTCTTATTTCTAAATGACGAGAATAGTTGTGCTTTAGTTGTAGACATTCAATATATACAAAATTTTCAAATGGGTTTGGCTTGAAGTCCTCCACTTGAATTACACAAAATTATTCAAAAACTAACATTTTCTATTCTAAAATTAACTATAAAAAATAATTAATTTTTTATTACAATGATAAAGTAAGTAAATATGCCAGCAAAAAAATAAAAAGAATATACGTAGTCTATATATTGTTTTTACTTTGTAAAACTCTGGAAATGAAGATGACGCAGGAACAAAACGAGAATAATATTGACACATTGGAATGCGACAAAGAAGAAACTGATGAATATTATGATTTCTTGGATAAAGAATGGAGTAATTTATATTAAAAAACCACCTTTTACTCTTTATCATTAAATAAGTTATTAATAATAGGTATAAATTTATTTTTGACATCGAATCTGAACAATTTTTGGCATTATATACTGAAGTTGTTTTATTTCTGCCCAAGGTTTATTTATGGAAATATCCGATACAAGGCCATAAAGTGTTTTCTCTTTTTAACTGGATGATCGTTTAACTTAAGAAATCGAACCAAGAAATGTAACAAATTCTTATAATAAATTATTAACTTTTAAAAATTTTTGATAAAATTTAAAGTGCGGAGTTCAACACTATACTTCAAGCTCTAAATACGTGTGATTTCAGAATACCTAAGGATAGCTCGAGAACTGGCTTTTATTTCTTTCCATTTTAATTCTGGCTTTACAGGCATAAAGTTTTATTCATAGATACAAAATTGGTTAAACAGAGAAATAAGGCTTCTTTCAATACAATATAAATGCTAAATAGTTTAATTGCAGAATAAGAGAAAAAATATTTTAATTTTTCTAGACGAAAAATCTTTCGCAAAAACATACGAGTACAGCTGTCCCTTGATAATCCGACAGGTATGGGACCAAACGGGTGTCGGATTACCAAGAGTGTCCAGATTACCGAAAGTGGTTACATATTTGGCATTGTTTTGCTAACAGTAGCCTACAATATTCCCTATTCTAACTGTTCGAACAGAACTGCTCACGGAAAACACACGAAATGTGTGTCATCTTGTAAGAATTGGGTGGGTAGATTCACCTCGCGACATGTTTCTGTGCAAGTAGACACGTAACGGGGACGGGTACCTTGACGGGAGGTGCGTCGGACTACTGAGCATGTCGGATTATAAAACGTAGGACTATCAAAGGACAGCTGTACTCGATTTTCTGTTTTGTGTATACAGCAAAGAAATATCAATAATTAAATTATCAATAATTTAAATTATCTACTTATATTAGCAAATTATTTGAGTTTAAATGGTTTTACAATCTAAAACGATTAATCCAATTATATGAAATATTTTACATGGGCGAATAAAGAAAAGCATAAACATTTTACGAAATATTTTGATCACATTAGCGTATCTTTGATGATTATTATTATATTAAAATAAACAGCTATCGTCCAGTAATATAGTCGAGAAATGCATTCGTACTAAACCTGATACTCGGAATATATAGGGGAGACCGGGGCAACTTCGGCATGCGGGGCAAGTTTGTCAAGCGCTTTTTTTTAAAAACAAATTAAAAGGAGACTTTGGTTATAGGTTAGGCAGTTNAAAACTAAGCTTTAAAAGAAGCCTAGCCTCCACTCATTTTACTACAATCACAGTCATGTACTGTCACAGCCATTCCTGTGAAAAATTCAACTTCCTTAGAATTGTGTATCGAGAAAAAAATCGACTGATGGCGGAATTCCTAACATTTTATGTAAGCAGGATGAAATTCGTTAACTGAAGCAATAAAACAATATAGTATTCCTCTGTATTGAATAATAGTACAGTATTGTATTATAATTATTTATTGTTAAATGATATAATGTTATTATATCATGTAACAACGAAGGAAATAAAATTCAAAGGATTTTTTTTATAGAAACAAAAGAGTTTATTAAATAAATTAAAATAACTCAAAAACGCAAGAATACACAAAACAAAATTTAGCAAGAACGACATTCGAAAAGAAAAACTTAAACAACACCCGAAATTGGCAAACAGCGATAATTATAAAATATCAATGTATTCAATTTTATAACCACTTAAAAGGGGGTTTTTTGGACTAATAATCCGGCAAATATTGCTAATTTTAGCTTAGTTAATACTAAGCTAAAATTAGCAATATTTGCCGGATCAATATATTATAAAATTCGAAAAATATAAACAGTATTAACAGATAATATAATATATAAACTAATTCTTATTTAAAATCTTATATTTAACAAATACTGAAGTTTAAACTTTTGTTTATAATCTGCAAGAGCTTAAAATCATAAATTACACAAAGACATTAAGTGTAAATGAAGCGTGCAATGCCATAATGTTGTAAATGCCAAAAAACAAACTTTTCATGAGAGATAAAAAACTAGTGAATTTTCTAGTGAATGAATTCCTTTAAGGCTAAAAGGAATTCATTTCAATTTTACAATAAAATGGTAAAAACTTACTAGATTATAAATTCTGTGGAGTAACAAAATAATGTATATTGATAGATATATCCGTATAAATGAACTTCGATGTATTAGATTGATGTAAATTTAACTTTCATTTTAAAAGTTTTGTCAGCTTTAATTCTTTTCAGGCTTCTGATGCTTTTGGATTAATAATTCGTTGTAACGCTCGAACAAAGAAACGTATTAAATAACATACTTTCTTCTAAAGTTTGTGTATTTAGAAGTTATCGATTAAAATATATTTCTTCAAGGAAAATGTTTTCAAAGAAACAAAAAATATTGCGTTATTTTCACTTTAAATGATTTGGAATGGTAAAAGTTGTTACTTATTTGGAGACTTTCATCATTAAGACTCGTTTTAGAAATACTCTATTGTGAAATGGCTGCACTATAATTAGGAGAAATGATGATGAAAATATCTTAAAATAGTCATTAAAGTTTATTATATTTTCAGTAGGAATGAAGTCCGAATTTCGCTATTTTTCATTTTCACTGTAATCTTCAAGGAAAGAAAATATGTACAAAATTTTCCGAGATATTAAATGGAATTTTGTGATTGTAATAGTGATAAATGTTATAAAAACTGTCCAACAACAAATCTACAAATTTCATTGAATATTTTCGTAAAAACGAATTACTTTTAATTTACAATTCCGAGAGATTCAATATTAAACTTATTGGACAGGAGATATTAGGCAATTATAATAATGAAAAAAAAATTAGAACCGATTATATAGCCGATTTTAATTTACATCATTAAAATAAGCTTAATCCGGAATAGAACTGACGAGCAGGAATGAGGAATCCATAAAAAAATACAGTAGAACCTCGAAAACTCGGCCTAATGTGGACCGAAGGGTGGCCGAGTTTGTGAAAATGCCGGGTTATCGGGAATGGGGTTAAAAAAATAAGTACGAGTGTTTCCTCAGAAAATACTGTACTGTACTTATATGTATTGTTTACTTGAGAATAAACTGCCCATAATAACAGAGAATAAACTGCCCAAATACCCTTAAACAAAGGAAAAGTACGTCCTTTATGAAGGCATAGAGCCTTTACTACATTAAAATGAAAATTAATGAATACACTGTATACAGTAATTTACCTGATAAGACAGACCTGAGAAAAATACTTTATGAGAGCTTTTATACTTTTATAAAGCTGTCTATAATGAAAATTAATTAACTAAGGATTTTTTTGCCCTGCCAGGGTGTGGCCGAGTTATCCGGAGTGCCGGGTTATCGAGAGCCGAGTTTTCGAGGTTCTACTGTAACAATTTATATCAGAGGAGAACTCGCATTTTGTACTGCAGTGGTTATTTTCTAACTGAACAATAACCTAATTAATCTTTATAGTTTTACGAAGAAAAACAAACTATTCAGATATGTTAAAGATCTGGTATATTTATAATGCTATATACTCGTATTTAAACATTTTATTTTAAGGATGCTTTCATTAAATTATTGATGAAATATTAATATATAATTATCTCGATTGTATACAGATTTAAAAATGAACTAAACTCTATTACCTAGCAAAATATCACTAACTCATTTTACGTTTTTCTTTCTTTTAAAATTTTTTTCTCTCTATTCTTTTCTCTTTTATATACATTCTGTAATAAATTTACTATCATGTTTACTATCGGATTGGGAACTTGAATCCCTACGATTCGAGTTGCCAATTTGATCCTGATTCCCGTAATTTATTATGAGTGCCATATTATAAATAATGACGTCTGTTTGCAACCTTCTCTATTTTGGATGCTTCTATTGGGTTCAATTCGATTCGTAGTAAATATAATTGTTATCAAACAGTCTTAATGTGCTGATTTTGAATTAAATCATTACTCAATCAATCTATAATAATTTATATCTAAGTATATAAGAATACAGGTATACCTCGCCTTACGTCGGTAATTGGTTCCAGGAAAACGACGTAAGTCGAAAAACGACGTAAGTCGAGGTATGCCTGTATATATTAATTGCCGTTGGTATAATTTACAAATATTAAAAATAATTAAAACAAAATTACAAATATTTCTTAATCAACTAATTCACCCATCGCGACAGGAGAATTAATTGTTTAATACTAAGAATAAAGTTTTTTTTTTTGGTATTGAATTCGAATGGTATCGGAATTTTTTTAAGTTTTGAACAGAAGCATAGTCTTTATCGAACCGTCTATGAAATTCTGGAAGAATAGCTTTCACTAGTAAGTTCCATGCCATATCCTTTGGATTATAAGGTTTTAAAACTGTGAACCCTCTATGCATCAATAACTAAAGATTTAAAAAAAAGTCTCATTTCCATCAAGAGAACTAGGAGATTAGTCACATTTTGAAATCATCATAATTTGCTAATGATACGTTCGAGATCTCTAAAAATCAGATCTTTCTCACTCTCTTAGAAAAACATGGGTTATTTTGCGTGTGTGTATCTAAGATAGCTCATTGAAGATAGTGAGCAAACTAATTTCGAAAGCGTAAACTATTAAAGGAAAGCAATAATAATAATAATAAAAGAAAGCTTTAAAGGAAGCATAGCCTCCACTCATTTTACTATAATCACAGTCATTACTGTCAGTCACAAGCAAAACAAGGTTTTGCTTGTGACTGACAGTATATGACCCTTGCTTGTGCAGAACATCTAAGTAGGAATCAGTTTCCCATAGGACTTCCAGTAGGCACCTTTGGCGGACTGCCTTATTCCATTATCCATCCATCTTATTCTTCACATTTAAATCTTAACATTTGCTCTGAAATTCAGCCTATCCCAATCGCCCACGCAATAAAACTAAGCTTTAAAAGAAGCCTAGCCTCCACTCATTTTACTACAATCACAGTCATGTACTGTCACAGCCATTCCTGTGAAAAATTCAACTTCCTTAGAATTGTGTATCGAGAAAAAAATCGACTGATGGCGGAATTCCTAACATTTTATGTAAGCAGGATGAAATTCGTTAACTGAAGCAATAAAACAATATAGTATTCCTCTGTATTGAATAATAGTACAGTATTGTATTATAATTATTTATTGTTAAATGATATAATGTTATTATATCATGTAACAACGAAGGAAATAAAATTCAAAGGATTTTTTTTATAGAAACAAAAGAGTTTATTAAATAAATTAAAATAACTCAAAAACGCAAGAATACACAAAACAAAATTTAGCAAGAACGACATTCGAAAAGAAAAACTTAAACAACACCCGAAATTGGCAAACAGCGATAATTATAAAATATCAATGTATTCAATTTTATAACCACTTAAAAGGGGGTTTTTTGGACTAATAATCCGGCAAATATTGCTAATTTTAGCTTAGTTAATACTAAGCTAAAATTAGCAATATTTGCCGGATCTNAAAACCGAAACGTATCTACCGTGTTATAGGGGGGTCGACTGTATTAATTATTACTATATCTTTAATTATAGCGATGATATAATTTTGCATTTTAATTTATATAAAAAGTAATTATTAATTCTAATTTGAATTTTTATTTCGTTTCTTTCCCCAATTTATTCTTATTTATATCGATATAAACAAGAACCTCAAAGAGTCTGGCGAGTCCCAACTGATCACTTTCCGTTTCCTAAATTAAAATTTGCTTTGAAATGGAGAGAATTTTAGTCAATTTCTGAAATCCAAGAGGCTAGACAGAGAGAACTAAACAGCATTTCAAAAAAAGGCCTTTCATAAATTACTAGAACATGCAAAAACTTTAGACCACGAAGGAGTATATTTTAAAGACTGACACTTGTACTAAATTGAATCATTGCTACCAAAAACTTTTTATAAATTTGGTCCCTGAACTTAGTAAAGATTGTTTTTTTATTTTAGCACACTAAAAGTAAATGTTTAGTTAAAAACAAGTAAAATTATACTTTTTCTATTTCCGACTTCGAGGATTCTATGAAGAGAGAAAACCGAAACGTATCTACCGTGTTATAGGGGGGTCGACTGTATTAATTATTACTATATCTTTAATTATAGCGATGATATAATTTTGCATTTTAATTTATATAAAAAGTAATTATTAATTCTAATTTGAATTTTTATTTCGTTTCTTTCCCCAATTTATTCTTATTTATATCGATATAAACAAGAACCTCAAAGAGTCTGGCGAGTCCCAACTGATCACTTTCCGTTTCCTAAATTAAAATTTGCTTTGAAATGGAGAGAATTTTAGTCAATTTCTGAAATCCAAGAGGCTAGACAGAGAGAACTAAACAGCATTTCAAAAAAAGGCCTTTCATAAATTACTAGAACATGCAAAAACTTTAGACCACGAAGGAGTATATTTTAAAGACTGACACTTGTACTAAATTGAATCATTGCTACCAAAAACTTTTTATAAATTTGGTCCCTGAACTTAGTAAAGATTGTTTTTTTATTTTAGCACACTAAAAGTAAATGTTTAGTTAAAAACAAGTAAAATTATACTTTTTCTATTTCCGACTTCGAGGATTCTATGAAGAGAGAAAACCGAAACGTATCTACCGTGTTATAGGGGGGTCGACTGTATTAATTATTACTATATCTTTAATTATAGCGATGATATAATTTTGCATTTTAATTTATATAAAAAGTAATTATTAATTCTAATTTGAATTTTTATTTCGTTTCTTTCCCCAATTTATTCTTATTTATATCGATATAAACAAGAACCTCAAAGAGTCTGGCGAGTCCCAACTGATCACTTTCCGTTTCCTAAATTAAAATTTGCTTTGAAATGGAGAGAATTTTAGTCAATTTCTGAAATCCAAGAGGCTAGACAGAGAGAACTAAACAGCATTTCAAAAAAAGGCCTTTCATAAATTACTAGAACATGCAAAAACTTTAGACCACGAAGGAGTATATTTTAAAGACTGACACTTGTACTAAATTGAATCATTGCTACCAAAAACTTTTTATAAATTTGGTCCCTGAACTTAGTAAAGATTGTTTTTTTATTTTAGCACACTAAAAGTAAATGTTTAGTTAAAAACAAGTAAAATTATACTTTTTCTATTTCCGACTTCGAGGATTCTATGAAGAGAGAAAACCGAAACGTATCTACCGTGTTATAGGGGGGTCGACTGTATTAATTATTACTATATCTTTAATTATAGCGATGATATAATTTTGCATTTTAATTTATATAAAAAGTAATTATTAATTCTAATTTGAATTTTTATTTCGTTTCTTTCCCCAATTTATTCTTATTTATATCGATATAAACAAGAACCTCAAAGAGTCTGGCGAGTCCCAACTGATCACTTTCCGTTTCCTAAATTAAAATTTGCTTTGAAATGGAGAGAATTTTAGTCAATTTCTGAAATCCAAGAGGCTAGACAGAGAGAACTAAACAGCATTTCAAAAAAAGGCCTTTCATAAATTACTAGAACATGCAAAAACTTTAGACCACGAAGGAGTATATTTTAAAGACTGACACTTGTACTAAATTGAATCATTGCTACCAAAAACTTTTTATAAATTTGGTCCCTGAACTTAGTAAAGATTGTTTTTTTATTTTAGCACACTAAAAGTAAATGTTTAGTTAAAAACAAGTAAAATTATACTTTTTCTATTTCCGACTTCGAGGATTCTATGAAGAGAGAAAACCGAAACGTATCTACCGTGTTATAGGGGGGTCGACTGTATTAATTATTACTATATCTTTAATTATAGCGATGATATAATTTTGCATTTTAATTTATATAAAAAGTAATTATTAATTCTAATTTGAATTTTTATTTCGTTTCTTTCCCCAATTTATTCTTATTTATATCGATATAAACAAGAACCTCAAAGAGTCTGGCGAGTCCCAACTGATCACTTTCCGTTTCCTAAATTAAAATTTGCTTTGAAATGGAGAGAATTTTAGTCAATTTCTGAAATCCAAGAGGCTAGACAGAGAGAACTAAACAGCATTTCAAAAAAAGGCCTTTCATAAATTACTAGAACATGCAAAAACTTTAGACCACGAAGGAGTATATTTTAAAGACTGACACTTGTACTAAATTGAATCATTGCTACCAAAAACTTTTTATAAATTTGGTCCCTGAACTTAGTAAAGATTGTTTTTTTATTTTAGCACACTAAAAGTAAATGTTTAGTTAAAAACAAGTAAAATTATACTTTTTCTATTTCCGACTTCGAGGATTCTATGAAGAGAGAAAACCGAAACGTATCTACCGTGTTATAGGGGGGTCGACTGTATTAATTATTACTATATCTTTAATTATAGCGATGATATAATTTTGCATTTTAATTTATATAAAAAGTAATTATTAATTCTAATTTGAATTTTTATTTCGTTTCTTTCCCCAATTTATTCTTATTTATATCGATATAAACAAGAACCTCAAAGAGTCTGGCGAGTCCCAACTGATCACTTTCCGTTTCCTAAATTAAAATTTGCTTTGAAATGGAGAGAATTTTAGTCAATTTCTGAAATCCAAGAGGCTAGACAGAGAGAACTAAACAGCATTTCAAAAAAAGGCCTTTCATAAATTACTAGAACATGCAAAAACTTTAGACCACGAAGGAGTATATTTTAAAGACTGACACTTGTACTAAATTGAATCATTGCTACCAAAAACTTTTTATAAATTTGGTCCCTGAACTTAGTAAAGATTGTTTTTTTATTTTAGCACACTAAAAGTAAATGTTTAGTTAAAAACAAGTAAAATTATACTTTTTCTATTTCCGACTTCGAGGATTCTATGAAGAGAGAAAACCGAAACGTATCTACCGTGTTATAGGGGGGTCGACTGTATTAATTATTACTATATCTTTAATTATAGCGATGATATAATTTTGCATTTTAATTTATATAAAAAGTAATTATTAATTCTAATTTGAATTTTTATTTCGTTTCTTTCCCCAATTTATTCTTATTTATATCGATATAAACAAGAACCTCAAAGAGTCTGGCGAGTCCCAACTGATCACTTTCCGTTTCCTAAATTAAAATTTGCTTTGAAATGGAGAGAATTTTAGTCAATTTCTGAAATCCAAGAGGCTAGACAGAGAGAACTAAACAGCATTTCAAAAAAAGGCCTTTCATAAATTACTAGAACATGCAAAAACTTTAGACCACGAAGGAGTATATTTTAAAGACTGACACTTGTACTAAATTGAATCATTGCTACCAAAAACTTTTTATAAATTTGGTCCCTGAACTTAGTAAAGATTGTTTTTTTATTTTAGCACACTAAAAGTAAATGTTTAGTTAAAAACAAGTAAAATTATACTTTTTCTATTTCCGACTTCGAGGATTCTATGAAGAGAGAAAACCGAAACGTATCTACCGTGTTATAGGGGGGTCGACTGTATTAATTATTACTATATCTTTAATTATAGCGATGATATAATTTTGCATTTTAATTTATATAAAAAGTAATTATTAATTCTAATTTGAATTTTTATTTCGTTTCTTTCCCCAATTTATTCTTATTTATATCGATATAAACAAGAACCTCAAAGAGTCTGGCGAGTCCCAACTGATCACTTTCCGTTTCCTAAATTAAAATTTGCTTTGAAATGGAGAGAATTTTAGTCAATTTCTGAAATCCAAGAGGCTAGACAGAGAGAACTAAACAGCATTTCAAAAAAAGGCCTTTCATAAATTACTAGAACATGCAAAAACTTTAGACCACGAAGGAGTATATTTTAAAGACTGACACTTGTACTAAATTGAATCATTGCTACCAAAAACTTTTTATAAATTTGGTCCCTGAACTTAGTAAAGATTGTTTTTTTATTTTAGCACACTAAAAGTAAATGTTTAGTTAAAAACAAGTAAAATTATACTTTTTCTATTTCCGACTTCGAGGATTCTATGAAGAGAGAAAACCGAAACGTATCTACCGTGTTATAGGGGGGTCGACTGTATTAATTATTACTATATCTTTAATTATAGCGATGATATAATTTTGCATTTTAATTTATATAAAAAGTAATTATTAATTCTAATTTGAATTTTTATTTCGTTTCTTTCCCCAATTTATTCTTATTTATATCGATATAAACAAGAACCTCAAAGAGTCTGGCGAGTCCCAACTGATCACTTTCCGTTTCCTAAATTAAAATTTGCTTTGAAATGGAGAGAATTTTAGTCAATTTCTGAAATCCAAGAGGCTAGACAGAGAGAACTAAACAGCATTTCAAAAAAAGGCCTTTCATAAATTACTAGAACATGCAAAAACTTTAGACCACGAAGGAGTATATTTTAAAGACTGACACTTGTACTAAATTGAATCATTGCTACCAAAAACTTTTTATAAATTTGGTCCCTGAACTTAGTAAAGATTGTTTTTTTATTTTAGCACACTAAAAGTAAATGTTTAGTTAAAAACAAGTAAAATTATACTTTTTCTATTTCCGACTTCGAGGATTCTATGAAGAGAGAAAACCGAAACGTATCTACCGTGTTATAGGGGGGTCGACTGTATTAATTATTACTATATCTTTAATTATAGCGATGATATAATTTTGCATTTTAATTTATATAAAAAGTAATTATTAATTCTAATTTGAATTTTTATTTCGTTTCTTTCCCCAATTTATTCTTATTTATATCGATATAAACAAGAACCTCAAAGAGTCTGGCGAGTCCCAACTGATCACTTTCCGTTTCCTAAATTAAAATTTGCTTTGAAATGGAGAGAATTTTAGTCAATTTCTGAAATCCAAGAGGCTAGACAGAGAGAACTAAACAGCATTTCAAAAAAAGGCCTTTCATAAATTACTAGAACATGCAAAAACTTTAGACCACGAAGGAGTATATTTTAAAGACTGACACTTGTACTAAATTGAATCATTGCTACCAAAAACTTTTTATAAATTTGGTCCCTGAACTTAGTAAAGATTGTTTTTTTATTTTAGCACACTAAAAGTAAATGTTTAGTTAAAAACAAGTAAAATTATACTTTTTCTATTTCCGACTTCGAGGATTCTATGAAGAGAGAAAACCGAAACGTATCTACCGTGTTATAGGGGGGTCGACTGTATTAATTATTACTATATCTTTAATTATAGCGATGATATAATTTTGCATTTTAATTTATATAAAAAGTAATTATTAATTCTAATTTGAATTTTTATTTCGTTTCTTTCCCCAATTTATTCTTATTTATATCGATATAAACAAGAACCTCAAAGAGTCTGGCGAGTCCCAACTGATCACTTTCCGTTTCCTAAATTAAAATTTGCTTTGAAATGGAGAGAATTTTAGTCAATTTCTGAAATCCAAGAGGCTAGACAGAGAGAACTAAACAGCATTTCAAAAAAAGGCCTTTCATAAATTACTAGAACATGCAAAAACTTTAGACCACGAAGGAGTATATTTTAAAGACTGACACTTGTACTAAATTGAATCATTGCTACCAAAAACTTTTTATAAATTTGGTCCCTGAACTTAGTAAAGATTGTTTTTTTATTTTAGCACACTAAAAGTAAATGTTTAGTTAAAAACAAGTAAAATTATACTTTTTCTATTTCCGACTTCGAGGATTCTATGAAGAGAGAAAACCGAAACGTATCTACCGTGTTATAGGGGGGTCGACTGTATTAATTATTACTATATCTTTAATTATAGCGATGATATAATTTTGCATTTTAATTTATATAAAAAGTAATTATTAATTCTAATTTGAATTTTTATTTCGTTTCTTTCCCCAATTTATTCTTATTTATATCGATATAAACAAGAACCTCAAAGAGTCTGGCGAGTCCCAACTGATCACTTTCCGTTTCCTAAATTAAAATTTGCTTTGAAATGGAGAGAATTTTAGTCAATTTCTGAAATCCAAGAGGCTAGACAGAGAGAACTAAACAGCATTTCAAAAAAAGGCCTTTCATAAATTACTAGAACATGCAAAAACTTTAGACCACGAAGGAGTATATTTTAAAGACTGACACTTGTACTAAATTGAATCATTGCTACCAAAAACTTTTTATAAATTTGGTCCCTGAACTTAGTAAAGATTGTTTTTTTATTTTAGCACACTAAAAGTAAATGTTTAGTTAAAAACAAGTAAAATTATACTTTTTCTATTTCCGACTTCGAGGATTCTATGAAGAGAGAAAACCGAAACGTATCTACCGTGTTATAGGGGGGTCGACTGTATTAATTATTACTATATCTTTAATTATAGCGATGATATAATTTTGCATTTTAATTTATATAAAAAGTAATTATTAATTCTAATTTGAATTTTTATTTCGTTTCTTTCCCCAATTTATTCTTATTTATATCGATATAAACAAGAACCTCAAAGAGTCTGGCGAGTCCCAACTGATCACTTTCCGTTTCCTAAATTAAAATTTGCTTTGAAATGGAGAGAATTTTAGTCAATTTCTGAAATCCAAGAGGCTAGACAGAGAGAACTAAACAGCATTTCAAAAAAAGGCCTTTCATAAATTACTAGAACATGCAAAAACTTTAGACCACGAAGGAGTCTAAAATTATACTTTTTCTATTTCCGACTTCGAGGATTCTATGAAGAGAGAAAAACGACAAATAAATGGCAAGGAACAATCATTATTTTATTAATACGACCCAAATGCATTTCGTCATCAGGCCTCCTCAGTGGATACATCAAGATAACAATCGCTGGTTACGCTTTATATCCAACAGTCGTTCCCAGCATGCATCAACAACCATTCCAGCATTCAAATTAAGTACATTTGCATGTTCGGCGATACAAAAATGTTCTACAATTTTTCTTTCTAAATTATTTTCTATTTTGTACAATATTTTAGTATTTTTCTACTTATATTACAGTTAAATTCTCTACAATGTAAAAACCATGCTGATTCCGTTTTTCTCAGTCTAATGGCCGCCTCATGTTCCTTTATTCGCAACTCCAATCTTCTTTCGGTTTCTCCAATGTAATAATTTGGACTTCCACATGTACAGTACGTGACATTTTGTATACTACACCAGCGATCTTAAATTGGTCTCTGGGCGAATTTTCACTGTTTATTATACTGATAATATTTGACATCTTATTCTTTTGGTTCGCAACTATACATATAGAAAATTCTTTAATTAAATAGCGGTTTATATTTTTCAAAAATATTAGTAACATAAGGAAACTTTACATAAGAAATATCTTCTATGTCATTTTTAACGTTAAATCTACATTTTAAATATGAATTGTACCACTTACAAATGATATACTTCGGATAATCATTTAACAGAAACTTTCTAAACAATTGTTTTACTTCAATGTCTATATTTTCTTGCTGAGTTGTTCGATTTAATATCTTTCTCAATTCCATAATAAAACATTTCTATTATTTTCTATAGGACAGTAAGATTTAAAGTTAATAGTTTTACTATTACTGTATTACATAGTTTTTCGTACTTACTAAATGATATTCTTGTTTCTTCTCTTTTAATGGTGACATCCAAGAAATTCATTTCGTTTTGTTGTTCATCTTCACTTGTAAATTTTAAATTATTATGTAATTCATTTGCATATTCCTCAATGTATTTAGATGAAACTGTTTGAGAATCATAAACTATTATTACTTTACTTTTTTACTTAATTTTTACTTTAGATTGTATGTTGTATTTACACTGTTTCTATTCATTATTTCATAATAATCTTCGTATTACAATTTAGTAATTATAATTCATCAAGAAAGTATTATCCTAAAGTATCTTATATAACGAATATATATTTATTTTATCATATCTAATACAGCATGTAAATATCATTTAATTGGTATTAAGAGCTTTTCTGCAATTACTAAATGCATGCATTTAGTAATGCAATGGCAAATATTAACTTAAAACAACTGAGGATTTATTTGTATGACGCATAAGCCGCTACAAAAGCTTGCAGAAAGTCTTTCAAGGAAAAGCAAACTATGCCTATTTAAAACTATTCATATAAAAATCATTCATGACAAATGGATAACGAATTGAGAGAAAAACTTTCATCAAAGGAAAGTAGGCCTATCGAATATATTTTAAAAGCTGGCAGATATTTAGGATTTTTTATTCCGAAGAGGAGTGATTCGCCGTTTCAGATATTTTTATGGAAATTTTATCAGGCAATCATTATTGCTATCTTGTTTCTGTGCATACTTCACAATCTGAGTGTAATTCTTTATCCACTTTGTGAAAGATTTATGGAAGCAGCTGATGTAGATATGTATTACGGCGAAAAAATTTATTTGCTAAAGATAAGTAGGCTTTCTTTCTTTATTCTTGCAGAATTAATAACTGTTATAAACACTTTTTCATCTAAATCGAACTATTACAAAATACTCAGAATATACGAAGACGAGAAAAATGTGATATACATTAAAAAGAACATAAATCGATATAAAATATTTTTAAAATATTATACTTATCTCGTGTTTTTATTGACATTTTTATCATGCATCAGTAATACGATTACTACAAGTTATGCTCAATATTATTTTTTTCAAATACGAAATTGTGATTTTTGGAATCGTCATTTCTCCGCATTTCATTTAGTTGTAATAAATCTGGGATATTTTTATGGCTTATTGACAGTGCTTTTCTATTTGGGAGTATTAATTTTTTTAAATTTAACAGTAAAACATCAATTTGAAAATATATATTATCTTATTAATCGTGTACCTCATTATCGTAAGAAAGATGAAATCATCGCAAATATACAATCAAAATGTTACAATTGTTGGAAGTTAATGAATTTAATAAACGATACTTTTAGTATTCAATACACAATGACGTTATGTTTTCTTTACACAATAATAATGTTTTGCTGTAAAGAAATAATCATTTCTGAAACTAATTCGGAAATATTCATTTTTTCATTGTTAATGATCGTTAGTACTTTACTACTACTACTCATATTTTTATATTTTCCATCACTTATGTCAAAATCGGTAAGTTATCCTTAATTAATTAATTTTGACTAATTTCCAGTCATTGTTAGTTATTTTTTATTATTGTTTTTATTAAAATTAATTATCTGTTTTAATTCCGAGTTTGTTAATAAAATCAAGATAGTATGGATTAAGGTAAAGTTAAATGATTTGAACTCGAATTGATTAACACATAAATGAACGAATAAGGATGATATTATCACACATAAATTTATATGTAAGTTCATTCAGAAAAATGTTACATGCAAAGTGTTGTCGCAAGATGTGTCTGCACATTTTGTTTTACTAGTATTACGAGACTGACAACTAAGATATTTAAACTATGTTTAATAATTTATTATTCGACAAAAAATAATATCAGTTTATTTTTGCTTTATTAACATCACCGCATTTACAAGTAACAGGCGTGTTTCAAATTATTAAAGATTGCAAACATTCTATTATTTTGAAACAATCAGTTAAACCAAAAGTAAGCATTACATGCAATTTCTATATCAGTATACCATAAAGTAGTTTGGTTTGTTAACACTTAGTCGAACCACTTTTGGTCTTAATGCTCGTCACGACGCGCCGCGGCATTGAATCAATGAGTCGTTTGCATATTTCAGAAGTGATACTGGATCAAACTTGTTTTAGTCATTTACGGAGCCAGGCTTAAGCTTTGCTGGTTCCACAATGTTTGAATAAGGTTAGCATAAGTGAATGTTATTCATACAAAACTATTGCAAATCCAACGCTATCTTAAGTGTAGGAAGAAAATCCTGTTGGAAAATGAAGCTGTCACTACCGAAGAAATCTTCAAATGAGGTATTAGGAAAATCATCTAACAGCGCACAATAAACAGCAGCATTGAGTGTGGTATTCAAAAAACTTAAATGTTTAACAATGCTCTTAAACAGTGCCACATCATCACACTGGTATAATCGCTTGCTTAACGTCATTCTGATGGTAAGCTTTCTGGGTAAAACGCCAAACTCATGGACTTTTGTTTTGTTTTGAAGTTTTGTACATGCTCGCCGAACGATGTACAAAACTTCGATTCGTCACTGAACGGTACGTTGTGCCAATCGTCGTTTTTCCATTCCAGTCAACGGTTCAGTTGAATGCTATTCAGCTTTGGTTTCGTTCTAGGTACGGAAGTCCAAAGATCATACATAACGCCATGCAGTAGTGCAAAATACGTTGAAGATTGCCAGTTGATTTAAAAGGCTCGACGCTTGACGATATGTCCATCCCCATGGATGGTGCTGATATCCTGCTACCACTATTCTTTCGTCTGAAAGTTGTTTGGCTCTTTGCTAACTTTAAAAAACTTTGATCATACTGGATCTCGATATTTCAATTGCTTTTGAAATATCAGCATCGGTCGCATCATTTTTACGAGTCATATGGATATGAAACTTGGTTTTTTTATGTAACATCTTTTTCCTACGTATGAGTACAGTTACAACGACAGTTTCTCGTTCCTAATGCTCAATAACTCCTGAATCCGACCCTTTTATACAAAGCAACATATACGTTACATTTGCATAAAAATGAAATCATTTTTCAACGCTTATGCTCTATTATTTTCAAACGTTTCTTTCAGTGTTATAATAATTTGAAAAAATAATAAACTTCTAAGTGAAATGTTCATAAAGCTAAAGTAAACTGAAATGATTTGTTTGCCGAATAACAAATTATTAAGACATAGCTTAAATATATTGGATGTCACTCTAATAATAATAGTAACAGCACCGTGTTCAGAGAGTAGAATTGTAGACACATCTTGCATGTTCTATTTTTTCTGAAATGAGCGTGTATACATTAGAGATGTCAGTAAATGCGTTTTCAAATCTAAATATTTTTCTGACATTTTCTTTGAATGAATTTTTTATTTTTCGGAGATATTTTTTCTGTGAATGATTTCTCTTCCTTGGAAATTGTTTTTGTTATTATTTTAATGTCTTTTAATTGTATATTATCTAGAATGATAATTTTATACGGCATGTTTTAATTTTCATAGCAATGTTTTATAGAGAGATTGATGCTATCAAATTTTGGTGGTAAAAGGTCAAAGGGGTGGGGAGATAGAAGGAAGGTCAAGTGTCATATCTCGAGTAAGGTCACATTTGATTTTACTACAGTATTTACAGTATTAGCATTTACAAGTTTTTAAAATAAAGTCATCGCTAACCTCAAAATTAATCTTTTTACCATTTGATAAAAATTAATAATATAATATTTTTAAAAATAAATTCTCATAACAGATGGCTCTCTACAATTTTAACTTTTTACCGAGAAAGTTATGCAACTCGTTGCTAGATTTTTCATTAACTACATACCATTGTTCTTAATTAATGCATTTTTATTAGTTTGACTTCAAAACATTCTTACGTTGTTTTCAAGTTTCTAGTTTTGAAGTTTTACGTGCATAGTTACATTTTTAATTTTTATATATGCTTAAGTCTTAATGTAACATTTAATGTAACTTGCTCTTAATAAACATCATTAGAAAATATAAAATATCATTCATTAAATAATCTTAATGTAAGAAGACAATACTAAAATAAATCTTCGCCTAAAGTTTTCTATGCAATAACTAAAAAAAAAGAATTAATTTTCGTTTGAGCGATTAAGCTGTCAGACCAAAGCTCTAAAGATCTGGGAACAAATCCGGTAGGAATGAAAAACCACAGGAAATTTTAAAGGCTGGACCGTCTCAGATATATCGGACCCCAGCCCTCACCGTCCGGTCTCTCCATTGCGAGAGTGACCGAACCCACGGTGGGTTTGATAAAAAGAATTTAGTGCCAACAGGGCGGAAAGAATAAAAATAAAAAACAAGCAATAACTCATGGAAATGAGTGAAAGAAGTCGGTATCTTATTGAAAAATATAAAATGAGAGTTTCACGAAATAGGTTTATTTCGTGAAATAGGTAGCAAATTTGCCCAAATTTGTCTACTTTCGTAAATGAGCAACATTCTCGATTTGGTTTAACAACTACATTACTTACTCGTTAGATCTATTACTCCGTACAAATCCAGCTTACAGTTTCCATTACTAAAACTGTTCATTTATTTTGTAAAATATCTTTAAATTATTTATATTCATTTCTTAAAATGATTTATATTCATTTCTTAAAGTTATTTTCTAAATGTATATACGAATATAATGCTGAAATTTAATTCTCAGGCTGAATCTCTTCGCTTGACTTTATATTATCATTTAACTAACAACTGTTCAATGAGGATTTTATTCATCGTAAGTTACAATATTTTTTTAACGTTAAATAAAATATGTATACTTTATATATATATATATATAAGTTTTTAAAAGGCTAATAAGAGTGCACTATGTAATTATCTATAATTTCAACTACAGTCAGTCCCCTACTTAATGACCCAGTGGCTTATGATTATCTAGCAAATCTAGCGTATTAAAAAAGTTATTTTTGTTAGTGTGAAATGTTAAATGTAGGGCATAATATAGTAATGGACCAAAAATACTGCCTATGTAACAATAACTGTTAATTTGTTCACGTCTAACTATTTTATGTGATTAGTTCTCAAATAGCAAAAACGAAGCTAATTTCTGGAGATGCTTTTCTGGAATTATCATTCGAGTTTAAATTTTATTATAAGATTGAATTAATAATAAATTAAATAAATAATAATTAATAATTATAAAATCAATTCCACTTTGAGATTGCAATGTTTCCTTGTTATGATTTTTAATACCTTTGAATGCTGTAGTGAACCTTTGCTAATAAAATATAAATATTTAATTAAAATATGAAAAATTTGTTTGAAGAATAATATACCTAGATAACGTCATTATATTGCACTGTAGTATATATATATACAGTAACTAATTATAATATATACACATAGAGACTTACGTGCAGTCTTAAGAACCGTGCCCATTATTAGTATTAATTATGTTCGACTTAAAGACAGGAGTCAGGGAAATAAACTCTGTCATAAGACGGGGACTATCTGTATTTAATTAATTTTTGTATTCATTTTATAATCAATTATAAATGAAATATACTAGTTTAATATAATATAATAAATCGAGTTATTATTTTATATATATTCATTGTAAAATTGATTTATTTGAATAGGTTAAAAAAGCAAAAAAATACAAAAATTAAAAAACAAGACTTTTATTTTTATTTAATGTAACGCATATTTTAAAAAATATTGAAAATTTTGTTATAAAAATCGTAAACTTTATCGTAAATCTAACTTTTTACAAATTATCATTTACAGATACACAACATAATAAAACATTCATGCGGGGATGTTGGACTGAAATTTTTCCATGTAATAGTCAGAAGAGATACTATGCTTAAAGTAATATAAATAATTACATATGAATAGTTAACATATAATTTACGTAAATAAATATAGGCTATTAAATTACTGTATTTAATGAATTCTTTTCGAATAAAATTTTTATTTCAGTCAAAAGTTTAATATAATTTTAATGAAAATGTATATGTTAATTAATTAATAAATTATCAAATAATTTCTCGATTTCAAAATTTTTTAAAAATAAAAATGAACTTTTTGATTTACTTTATTTTCAGAATTTGAGTTTTCTGATGTCGTATTGTGTTTTCTTGCTCCAGGTTCAACAATTTAAATCTATACGTACCAGAGAAACTACATATTAAAATGATCAAGATAATTTATTTGAAAATTGTGTTCTACTGCTGATAAATAAATTTATTTGTTTTTAACTTAGTTTTACAATTTTATGAATAATTCGGAATGTATATTTATTTTTAATAAAATGAAAAATTTTAGGTCTACATTTTTATACTGTATTTTGTTACAATATGTTTAGAATATCTTTAATGTTTTATATTAAAGTTTTGTAATTTTCTGTAAAATAAACGAGCGACTATTTAGTTAATAAAATATATAAAAACATTAAAACGTTTTTATATGTGAAGAAATGTTATTTATTATTTTTTTTAACGAAAAACAAATCATCTTCATTACTGATCAACTAACATAGAATCTATCTCAACTACCCCGAACCAGCAATACGAAAAATTTTTTTACCTTTCTTCGAGATATTTTGCTGAACATTTTATGTAACATTTGCCACAATAAAAACAATTATTTATTTACTATTCTTTTATCAGCTATAAAAAATAATCACATTATTAATGTTATATAATAACGAAAATTAGCAAGCGTGTGAGAATTAATTTAAAGCATTTGAACGCGAAGCTCTACTAATTACCTTGTGCTCTTCTCTACTAACCATGAAATTAATGAATGTTCTGTAACTTAATTTGGAACTGTAATCTCCAAGCAAATGATACGTTTAAAATGTTTTTCGTTATTTGAAATTGTTATAATTCCTATTGCGTGCGGAGATTTGCTTCTTCTCATGTTCCGTGCGAAACATACGCTGAGCAGAAAATATAAGTAATTTACCATAAATAGTGAACAACATAAGAGATTATAATATTTAGAATTAATGATTAATGGAGACAGACGATATTATTAAAAAAGATTACGCCAATTCATATAGTTCTTGCTGTTTATAGTAGTTTCACAATGACTCATAGTCCTCTCTTCCCTACGAAGTGCCACGATTCTTTTGCTTAGAAGATAGCAGCCTTTAGGATTCTAATAAAAAAGGCCTTTACTCATTGTTCGACACATGGGATAGGAAGGAAGAGCTAAACTACATCTTAGCCTTGGCCGAATAACAAGGCTAGTGTACTAGCCTGATTAAGGCTCTAGTCTTATATCTAGTCTAACTTATATAACAACATTCTAGGGAGTAGAAGTCAGATCCTACAAAGCGATCACCCATAACAAGACTCTCTCTACCGTTACAGAGAGATTGCCAGAAGCAGTAACATTAGGATAACATATAGAAAAATCCCTACAGTTTTTTCAATGGTAAGAAACGACAAGGACCCTAATGACAAGTGAGAGGAGCTATACTTGGGAGCATTATAACGGTCTCTTTGTTCCTGGACTTATTACACCGTCTTTAGACACAAGACTAGCGTTGAATTACCCAACCATCGAGGAAAGGAAATGCGGCTGAATAATATAATTATCAACTTAACTAATGTTCAGATACCAATTGAAATAAGAAAATTGTTAAACAAAGCTTTAAATTTTAATGGTCCTAATACAGTTAATAAAAATGAATGGACAGTCGATTTAGAAAATATCATCAAATTATCACAGACAATACAAGAACAAAAAGCAGACTTGAGGGAAAAATTATAGCACGAATTGTTTAAACATAAAATTAATAGAAATAGAAAAAAATAAAATAATACAGTACAGATATAAGATGGAGAGTTTAAAGGTTTTTAAAAGATAATAAATTAATAATAATTAAAGCAGATAAAACAAAACAGATGATAATTGTGAATAGTCATCAAGATGAAAGTATTTATAGGTAGGCTTACTAGACGTCCCGCTTTGACCCGGACTGTCCCAGTTTGATGTGGTCTCTTCATCCCGGCCAGTTTGTCAATATTTGGTTAAATTTCAAAGTGCCGAATATACAAGAAGTAAAAATAGTGCAGCCTTGAATAAAATAGCGATTCGGCAACTAAAATATCCTCTCTGTTACACTCACTGTTGCCAATCTAAATATTTTCTATCTAGATCTAAGTACTTTTAATGTTGTCTAGATGCTTCCCCCCAAAATTTATAGCATGTGGCCTAATGAATTTAGAATTGCTTTATTATTTCATCAAGATATTATTCCACAGAATTTATAATAGTATGTAACCTATAAGATCCAGATATTTTTATTTAATTTTTTAGATATTTTGTTTAAATTAGAGTTGAAAACACTGAAGCTTACACCGTTACATCATCGTTGTCCTATTTTAATCGAGTTCAAATTGCTAGTCGACATTTGCGATTATTTTGTACTGTACATAAAATTAATATACGATAATCTCCAAAATGCCAAAAAGAAACTGTGTGTTTACTGATGAATTAAAAAAAATTATCCGTTTTTTAAAAAAAGTTTGTGATTGTATTGACAGTGCTTTTCAGAATTTTCAGTAACTCATGGTTGGCGTTCGGACATTAAAATCACTTGATATGTCTGAAATATAAGTCAAGCCTAGTAGCAACGAAAGAAACTTTCTCAAATATATTGTCATATTTTAAAGGTATCGATTTAAATTACATGTAAAACATTAATGTAATAGATTTTTATAGTATTATATAATAAATATGTAAAAATTTTTTAAAATAACAATTATAAAATTTGTATACAGTGATACTTCGTACTTCCAACAATTTTAGTTTCCACCGTTTCAGAGTTTCGAACGATAAATTTGACCCAAAGTTCGATCGATGCTTCTACATTCAAACTGCTCTGCAAGTGAAAAAATGCGCTCTCTGCGAAAAAAACGATTTGTTTTACGCCCAAGTCGTATCTCACTCTCGCTGTGAAAGAATTTCTTGCGTTATGCTAGTCTGTTTTTAGTGCTTTTTTCTTTTTCGCTTTAGTTTTGGTGTGTTTGGTAATATACAACCCTTACCTATTAACCATGGCATCCAAGAAGAGTGTGGAAGCAATGAAGCCTTAAAAGGAAGGTTATAGTATCGACGATTCAGGTGAAAAAAGGAACTTATCGCAAAGCATGAAAGGGCAGATTAGGCGGCTATGTTTAAGATGCCAAAGTCGACTGAGTACACCATTCTTAAGAACAAGAAAGCAATAAAAGCAGCTAATGTGACTAAAGGTATGACAATGTTGGCTTTCAGGAGATCACATGTTATTGAGGAAATTAAAAAACTCGTCTCAGTGTGGATAAATGAAAATTGGCTGGTGATAGTATCTTCGAGAGAATTATTCGTGAGAAATCCAAGCAGTTGCATAGTGACACTAAGTGACGGAACATTATCACTTTTCTAAGATACAGTAAGTGCAATTTTTATTTTATTATAGTCTATAGTATGAATTTCATGTTTTAATGTTTTAATTTATTATTTAGGGCATTTAATTTTGTAATTTTTACGCATATTTAATCCATCGTTATCCTGCATCTTTCGAATCATTTCAGATATCATCAAAAAATACCAATAAAAAACAGTAGAAAGTATAACGACTTATACTACATAGGAGCCATACTAGATCTTTAAAGCAGAGGCTCAAAGAACATAAAAGTAACATACAAAAAGCCGTAGCGGACCCAGATTCCGTAACCATACAACGGAACCGAGCAGAAATAATTAAAAAAAAACAAAAAAACGGGATAAGTGATAAAATGCGTGGAAGCATGGCACATTCATAAAACTACAGAGAGGAGGAAAGCAGTAAATTAAAGAGAAAACACCACGGTTTCACCAGCGTGGAAAGTATTGATAGATAAAATCTAAAGGCGAACGATGTAAGAGGATGCAAGTGAGAGAGTATAAATATAAAAAGTATAATTTAGAAGGTTCTATGCACAGGTTATTTCAGTATGGATGATGAGACGTTTTATGTGTTTATTTCTTTTGCAACGTATCGTGCGATATTGTATAATACGTAAAAATAACCGACAAAAATTCGTATATTTCAAAAATAGAAGCTTATAAAAAACCGTTTTGGGATATAGACGGTTTTGTTCTTTTTCGTGAAATCTTAAATCGTATATATTCTCCTGAAGAATGTGAATCAAAAGGACCGAAAACATTAGATTAATAATTGTTAGTTACTGTATATTTAATGGTTACGAGCATTTATGATTAACAATATCGTTTTAATGAAACAATACGATAATATAAAACGATGAATATTTAATATGATATATTCAGAGTTACTTATCTTTTATTAAAAATGTAAATATCATTAGCCATAAATGCTCTTTCGTAAAATTACTCAATATACAAATTTTATATAAGATTCACGATAGTATCTTAATTAAAAATGCATTAAAATCAGTATGTGAACATACATTAAAATAGCATTTAATGTCATACAACTTAAACTGTTTTTAAAACAATAGAAAATTCTATATTTTGATAAACGATTTTCAAAAGGTCAGTAGTATTCACACGGTCTGGAACGGTCAAATACAGAACGGATATAATTGTAGGTGTGGTGACGTGTTTTACGTCGCAATCTATCATGTGTTTCTTCATATTACATGGGCACTTCAACGTCATATCACGTGATCTATCTACGTCACAATCACTCACTTGGTTCTCTATATCACGTGGTATAAAGAAAAAGACGATGTTCTTTAATAAATTGATTATACTCTACTAACTGGTTTTCTGATAAATGTCAGCCCCGCACGGCAAGCGATTAAAACTAAAGATTTCCTGTTATCTATACTAATATTATAAAGAGGTAATGTTTGTATGTATGTTAGTTTGTATGCAGCAGGTAATCTCCAAAACTACTCATCCGATTTCAAAAATTTTTTCACCAATATTTAGAATGGAACTTCAGGATGGACATAGGCTGTATATTATTCCGTTAAACATGGGGGATGAACAGTTCTTTACGGTAAGCCTTACGGGGAAGGTTACCGTAAAGAATTCTGCTTCTATTTATACTATTTAAGATGCGGTTTTTTTGCGTTTTTGATTGCGTTTTAATAGAGTACGTCAACAGAATGTACACAAAGAAGGGATTTTTCGATATTCCCCCCGGGGGGGAGGGACAGGCTTAAGGCTTACTGTGAAGAACTTCACTTCTATTATACTATTTTAGATGCGGTTTTTTGCGTTTTTGATTGCGTTTTAATAGAGTACGTCAACAGAATGTACACAAAGAATGGATTTTTCGATATTCCCGCCAGGGGGAGAGGGACAGGGTTAAGGCTTACTGTGAAGAACTTCACTTCTATTATACTATTTTAGATGCGGTTTTTTGCGTTTTTGATTGCGTTTTAATAGAGTACGTCAACAGAATGTACACAAAGAATGGATTTTTCGATATTCCCGCCAGGGGGAGAGGGACAGGGTTAAGGCTTACTGTGAAGAACTTCACTTCTATTATACTATTTTAGATGCGGTTTTTTGCGTTTTTGATTGCGTTTTAATAGAGTACGTCAACAGAATGTACACAAAGAATGGATTTTTCGATATTCCCGCCAGGGGGAGAGGGACAGGGTTAAGGCTTACTGTGAAGAACTTCACTTCTATTATACTATTTTAGATGCGGTTTTTTGCGTTTTTGATTGCGTTTTAATAGAGTACGTCAACAGAATGTACACAAAGAATGGATTTTTCGATATTCCCGCCAGGGGGAGAGGGACAGGGTTAAGGCTTACTGTGAAGAACTTCACTTCTATTATACTATTTTAGATGCGGTTTTTTGCGTTTTTGATTGCGTTTTAATAGAGTACGTCAACAGAATGTACACAAAGAATGGATTTTTCGATATTCCCGCCAGGGGGAGAGGGACAGGGTTAAGGCTTACTGTGAAGAACTTCACTTCTATTATACTATTTTAGATGCGGGTTTTTGCGCTTTTGATTGCGTTTTAATAGGGTACGTCAAGAGAATGTACACTAAAAAAAAATTTTTCGAAAAATTTTCCCCCACGGGGGAAGTGTTATACATTTATAATAGATACATTTTGAGCCACAACAAGGCGTGGCGGGGTCTGCTAGTTATTATGTAATAAGGAAAGCCACAAACACACGTATTTTTTTTCAACTAAAAGTGTTTTATTGATCTAATTTAGATTTACACGACTGACAATATTTTGTAAGATTAGAATAACTATAATATCTAGATACAAAATTTGTCACGCGGCGTTTATCATTTACAGTCAAGTTATTAGAATGATTTGCTATAACATTAAATGCACCGATATATTATGGCATCGGTGCTTTAAGAAATATATGCAATGTTCTCCACGTACAGTACGTTTGTATTAAGTTGCTGAACTTGGAAAACAGTTATATCTGTTGTAATAAGAATAAATGTAGTATAACAATTTCAGGAAATTATCTATAAAATTTTATGTAAAAGTTTGCTGTGAAAATTTCATTCAAATTATTAGCTTATACTGTATTTTTGCGGATTGTCCTAAATGTCGGTCAATTCGGGAGAGACCATGAAATCACATGTTTCTATATGGTAAACACCGGCATGCCGGTTTAAGTAAGGCTATACGTCCCTCTCTAAAGGGGCCATTAATTAATAAACGAACGAGTTACGTCACATAAAAACTAACGAGATTTTATTCTAAAACTGCGAAACTGTCAGTATTACACAAAAAACTGCGATTATGTATTTAATTTCTTCATTTTATCTTCTTTCTAACGATACAAAATACTCGTGAAATAACAAAAGTGCTTTTGTTACGTTTATTTTATTGTAATTCGATTTAAAAACGCAAAAATAGACATATTAAATTTCAGACTGACGGTAAATTATCTCGACTGACACCGATTAACATCTTCTTTGTGTGAAATTTGAGAGCAAGGTATTTTTAAGGTCAGAGTAGATGGTCAGTGAGCCCGAGCTTTTTCTCTGATTCGACATACAAGAGTCCAGGGCACCCGGTAGCTGCTGAATATCAGACCAAGCCTATGATTAAGACATAGTCTCTTTGACTCTGTACAAAGAGACTATTCTCGATTTTGGATCGCTTAATTATTTTATGGTAGTCGGCGCATTTTTATAATTTTTACATAAATTATTTTGATAATGATTTGTGGGGCATTCTCTCGACGGGAAAACTCAGTTACAATTTTTATCAAAGCTCCAGTTTTTCGGCTGCTAATGCGTATAACTTTTGAGCCTCCGCAGTCAATTTTTTTACTGTTTCTGTATAACAAGTGAAAAAACCTGATAGGGATTGTTATGCCTGGAGATCCCTAGAGTTAAAGATAGAATATATAGTAGTATTATTATCTATTACTAGCTTTCTTTTCCGATCAAAACAGGAAATCTATTTACTTTTAATCTATTAGTTTTAATCGCGTGCGCCACAGGAAAATGAAATCGATTACTGTCTGTCCCTTTGTAAAAGGATAATTAATTTCTTAAATTCTCACTCGTAGCCTAAATGTGCTGATAATTAGTCCTATTTAAGAGTAGTGTTTAAGAGTAATGTGTAATATCGATGAATATATAAATACAATGCAGGTACATATTGACTATCAAAGGCCAGATGTTTGTACTTTTTATTTTTTTAATAAAAATTCTTACCTCTGCGTTTTCCGTAACCTAAGTATTTTATTTTTTTCTTCTAAGGTATAAGCGATCTATTCTGCAGTTCACCAAGTATGTTACGTTATTTTGTATATAAATATATACATATATATTAATTTTATTCCACTTTTTTATAGTGAAATAATTTATCGGCTGACCATATAAATGAAATCATACAAATATACATTACATTATACGTGTGGCTGAACTCTACGATACTATTTTACATTGAAAATTTAATATCAATTATTACTTTAAATGACAAGTGTAAGTTAATTACTGAATTATTTAGCTAATTAAAAATTCACTTTATATATATATATATATATATTCCATATAAAATAAATCTTTAAAAGAAAAATATATTTATTTTTTAAATTTTTACTATGAAAATGTACATTTTTTATTAAATATTTATTATTTATCTTCATGAACTACACTCACAAGAATTTGATTAATTTTTCGATTACTTAACTTTGATGTTAAAACGAAGAGGTGCTAGTTGCATGACATTAAGGTTAATTATTTTTGTAGTATGGGCTAGTTGTATCCATAAGTAGGATGACCCTTCATTTTTTCTGTCAAAGCCTTCTTAGAGGGTATAAAAGTCAAAGGAAACAAATGACATTGTCAAAAACAGAATTGTGCGATATCGCTTTACTTATCAGTATATAGCTTCCTGTATGCTATAAACTACAGTATATGCAATGTAAAGGACTTCATTTGTTAAATGCTGAATTAAGTTTGCTATACAGTATAGCGTTATGGGTCTATATATTATAGTGGCCAGTGTGCACCATCCTCTAAATGAGTCTAAAAAGTGGACAGTGCGATCGCTCACACTCAGATAAATTTATTTAATTTTGCCGAATAAAATCGTTATTACGCTTTAGGCATTAAAAAACAAATCGCCAAATTATCCAGCATAGAACTGTAATATAGTACTTTAAAAATTGTAAAGAACTATAAAGCAATAATTTAAAAGATGAATGACGTAAACTACTTTTACGGTTTAAATAAAAACGCGTCTTTCGTATATAAATATATAAATACACATGAAAGTGTATAGAAATAAATATTTGGTTTCAAAAAATTATTACATATCTATCTATTTTGCAACCTAATTTATCGGTAAAAATATCAATTTACCAGTATAATTTACCTATGCATTTTTTTCCTGATTACCGATCAATTCCTAGTGTTATATATATCTTTATACATATAATTTTAACATTAATGTCGAATTTGTTGACTTATAGTTTCACAGTTAAAACATAAAACTTACCAAAATATAATTTACAGTTTTTTGTTGATTAAAGTTAAATCGTTTATTTATTTTTAAAATATTTTTTAATAAATTAAATAATTAAGCTAAATATCATGTAGATTATTTAATTTTCAGGTTGACTTTTTTCGTTTAACTCTACATCGTCATTTAACTAACAACTTCTCAACGAAGGTTTCAATTATCGTAAGTTATTTTTATCTGTTGATATTAAAAACAAAAAATTGATATATATATATATTAATTTATGTATATATTGATCAAACGATCAAACATTGATCTATAAGTTATATATATCAATACATATATAACTTAACTATACTCTCTATATATAATATATATATGTTATGGACCAAGTGATTAATAGGGCATTATTTATAATGTCCAGCCATTATGAATAATGACTGATGCATTGCTTCTGGAAAAGGCACAGGGAGCAAGAAGCAAGACTGCAAACGATTTAGTCTGTCACCTACTCAAAAAAAAAATTCTCGATGCAACGCAAACGAAGATCTTCACATGTTATTTACAATATTTCATCCGCTCTATTGATATCCTCTATACCGAAAATGAAAGTAGAACGGTATTAAGTCTCGTATATTCAGAAGTAGGTTGTGAGGAGTACGATACAGAAAGAATAAACTTGTACACCACATTTTTTAGAATTTTCTAGAATCACATAATCTTTTAAAATTAAAAAAAACCCACTTTCAGTATAAAAATATTTCAATTTGGATGGAGACAATTTAATCTGTGAAATAAAACAATTAAGTCCAGTTTTTTCTGAAATGGAACCACCGTACACTGCAAAGACACCATGAAAGGATCTGATAATAGCGAACGGAATTTTACAAAATAAAATTTAAATTGTACAAAGAAATATTTTGTTTGAAAATAAGGTCGAAAGAAAATATTTCATTCTTATGTTATTTAGAATATAGAACATATTCTATATTCCAATTTTAATTAAAATCATATGAAACGAATTCGAAATATTTCAAATATGTTTAAAAAAAATTCATTTTAGAAAAATATTCTCTGTTGATAGCTATTTTAAGCTTATCATATATGAGAAAAATGATAAAAATACATTGGATCGAACCCAAAATTAGTTAAAACTCTGAAAACAGTTGGTGATAGATTATTTTTTATTTTAGCAATTATAAAAACAGCCAAAACGTTATTATTTCATACATTTAAATCTGTTTAATGAGCGGGAACGCAAATTTAAAAATAACTACAGTGTGATTCAATTCTTTTCTTTCATGGATTGAAAAAACAAAAATTATATATTCGATTTTCAATTTGATTTTCTGCTAGCAATTTTCGATTTCCTGATTGTAAAATAAATAATATTTATTTTACTTTTTAAAAGCCATATTCGTTATAGCTTATATTCGTAAGTAAGTGGACAGAGTAAAATGAAAAAAGAGACAAATTTTTGTTTGAATAGTATACATGAATATATAAAATTATTTATTGAGATGCTATAGATTTACTATAAAAGCCTTGATTATAGTATTAAAGATGCTAATGAAATGTTTGATAACATTTGTGTGTTTATTTGATTTTTCTTTTATTGCTTTTCCGGCTCTGTTATAGACTATATAACAGAGGGAAAGTATGGCGATCGGTCAAAAAATTATCCCTCTAAGAGTTTATATTTTCGGACTCGGGAGACCTTGAAACGTCAAGAAATGCAAAAAGTTTGGAGTTTTTTTTTCTATATGTACTGATATTAGTGTGTCTTTGGGGACACCACTTTGTTCACCCACTTTAAAGCTTAATAACTCCAGTTTTTTTTGTCGAATTTCTGAAATTTTGCAGGAAGGTTTGTGTATTAGAGGATTGATGCTATTAAATTTTGGTGGTTAAAGATCGAGGGGATGGGGAGATAGAGAGGGTCGAGTGTCATATCTCTAGTAGGATCGGACCTAATGAAGATGTTACTCGTTATTAGCATTTACAGTTTTTTTTAAAAATAAAACTCATCCCTCACCCATTTTATAAAAATTAAAAATATAAAAAAATTTTAAACTTAAATATTATATTGATAACAGATGGCGCCACACACAGTTTTATATGTTGTTGCTGGAAAAGTTAAGCAACTCGTTGCTGGAGTTTTTTAAAAATAGAAACATGTCTTATACTAGTACATGGAGTAGACATATGCAACCAGAAATTTAGCAAGAGGATGCAACTAAAATAATTTTAAAATATCGAATGTTGTTTGAATATAAATACACACATTATGTGTTATAGGCATATATGTTATTGTATATAATTGGTTTATATCAATTGAATCTAATGTATAAATAATAATCACATGTAAATCACTGAACAAATCACACACACAAGTTTGAGATGTTTTATATGAATGTGAAAGGGAAAAATATTTTATAACATTACTAAATATTCGAAAATTACGGGTTATATGGCTTAAATTTATACTTATGCAATGACTGGTTGTTCTTAAATTTAACTCTTAACGTTAAAGTCTTTCATCTAAAGTTTCTAAACTGTTAGATGTTACAGTGTAATAAAGAAAGACGAAAGGAGGAAGTTGGGAAAGAATCCCGTTTTTTAAATATTATAATAAGTTTATTTTTTTAGAGTACAATAGTTTCCTACACCAACTTTTTATTTTTTATTACTTTAAAAGTAGTTTATTATACTCTTTTTTAAATGTAATTTACACGCACTCCTTTATTAATATTTTTATTTAAAACTTTTTAATGTTTACTTAATTTACAACTTACTTAGTTGCCTTGTAGTTATTAGAATCTAGTTGCCACTATTAAACTACTAACTATAATTCAAAATTTGTAATGTTTTTAACGTGATGTTAAAGAGGACTGATAAAGGACGTATGCATTTCTTTCATAATCACTAAAGCTTGTATATCTATCCCAGTTGAGTTCTTCTGCAATTAGTTCTCTTAAGCAATCTTATGCTTACAATCTTATGCTAACAATACGAAAACGAGAACATAAGACAATCAAGTACATGTTTAGAATGTTTACATTTAACTTAAAAGTTTTAATTAATGAAAAATTGTTTTTGTTTTTAAATTAATGTTTCTCTAATTATGTCAATTAGTAGATATAATTTTGCGATCTTTGAATGTATTCTTTAGATCATCTTAAATATTATTAAAAAATATATACGTATTTTCAAAATTTATATTTTATTTTTCAAAAATTCATTACTTTTGCTACAAACATAAATTATTTTTTTTTCGATTAATTTTAAAATGTAATTCGAAAATATTAAATTTAATAATGTAAGATTTGACAGGAATATTTATACATATACAATGTTCCCGATAAACATTTTTTATAATAAATAATATGAAATAGATGAACTCTCATTAGCGATGATATTTATTTTTTCTGAATATCCAAAATTTACCTTCTTAAGAGAAAGTTGTATTGATAACAGATGGCGCCACACACAGTTTTATATGTTGTTGCTGGAAAAGTTAAGCAACTCGTTGCTGGAGTTTTTTAAAAATAGAAACATGTCTTATACTAGTACATGGAGTAGACATATGCAACCAGAAATTTAGCAAGAGGATGCAACTAAAATAATTTTAAAATATCGAATGTTGTTTGAATATAAATACACACATTATGTGTTATAGGCATATATGTTAACATATATGCCTAAAATATCGAATGTTGTTTGAATATAAATACACACATTATGTGTTATAGGCATATATGTTATTGTATATAATTGGTTTATATCAATTGAATCTAATGTATAAATAATAATCACATGTAAATCACTGAACAAATCACACACACAAGTTTGAGATGTTTTATATGAATGTGAAAGGGAAAAATATTTTATAACATTACTAAATATTCGAAAATTACGGGTTATATGGCTTAAATTTATACTTATGCAATGACTGGTTGTTCTTAAATTTAACTCTTAACGTTAAAGTCTTTCATCTAAAGTTTCTAAACTGTTAGATGTTACAGTGTAATAAAGAAAGACGAAAGGAGGAAGTTGGGAAAGAATCCCGTTTTTTAAATATTATAATAAGTTTATTTTTTTAGAGTACAATAGTTTCCTACACCAACTTTTTATTTTTTATTACTTTAAAAGTAGTTTATTATACTCTTTTTTAAATGTAATTTACACGCACTCCTTTATTAATATTTTTATTTAAAACTTTTTAATGTTTACTTAATTTACAACTTACTTAGTTGCCTTGTAGTTATTAGAATCTAGTTGCCACTATTAAACTACTAACTATAATTCAAAATTTGTAATGTTTTTAACGTGATGTTAAAGAGGACTGATAAAGGACGTATGCATTTCTTTCATAATCACTAAAGCTTGTATATCTATCCCAGTTGAGTTCTTCTGCAATTAGTTCTCTTAAGCAATCTTATGCTTACAATCTTATGCTAACAATACGAAAACGAGAACATAAGACAATCAAGTACATGTTTAGAATGTTTACATTTAACTTAAAAGTTTTAATTAATGAAAAATTGTTTTTGTTTTTAAATTAATGTTTCTCTAATTATGTCAATTAGTAGATATAATTTTGCGATCTTTGAATGTATTCTTTAGATCATCTTAAATATTATTAAAAAATATATACGTATTTTCAAAATTTATATTTTATTTTTCAAAAATTCATTACTTTTGCTACAAACATAAATTATTTTTTTTTCGATTAATTTTAAAATGTAATTCGAAAATATTAAATTTAATAATGTAAGATTTGACAGGAATATTTATACATATACAATGTTCCCGATAAACATTTTTTATAATAAATAATATGAAATAGATGAACTCTCATTAGCGATGATATTTATTTTTTCTGAATATCCAAAATTTACCTTCTTAAGAGAAAGTTGTTTAAGTTGAAGCATGAATACGAAGAACGAGACTATAAAGCTTAGACACTAATAAAAAAAAATAGTATATTAATGATAAATATAATATTGTAGAACAATAATTTAAAAAATTAATATCATTCGCATGATATTATTTATCATGTTGTAAAAGTGAAATTTAGACATTTTGAAAAAAAAAGCTATATTGATAATTAACTCTACAACGATTACAGTTCCGTTGGTATGTAATCAACATCAATATCAATCATGTCTCGCCACCTTTGCTGCAAACTTTCAATAGGGTGTGAACTTTTCAAAGCCAATACGTGACGCTAGTATCGGGCTTATGGATATGTTGCTTCCTATTTTGTCTGTTTTTGCTTTTTTACTTATTTAGGTATTATTGAAATGCCGGTTTAATTGTTGTGAACCTCAGTGTAATGCTAATAATAAAAAATGACCAGGTTTGAAATTCACAAATTTCAGAATGTCCCAATAAAGAAAAAAAGGGAAGTAAAGATTAAAAACTTTAAAGAAAATCAGTGAATATACTGGATAAGTATCACACATTTTGATGAAAATGATTATGAAGTTTTTCATATGAGCAAGTTTATAGGACACTTTCTAATTTATAATTTTTAAGAAGTATAAGTAGAATAACTTTTATTTGATAAAAACTGAATGATGTACTGTACAGTACACTTACTTGTTAGTGCTTTTCATAGGTTAGATTTGACTACACACAGTAAATATATATCCTATGTCCAAAAGTGCAAAAGTTCTTGTCAATATTCTAGTTGAACATACTGAGTACTGACAGTATTTTGTAATTTTTTTCTTGTCATTAACTACACTTTGTAGCTTATTAATACCTGAATCTTAGTATAATGCATTTTTTTTATAATAAATTTTTATTGCATTTCTTAATAATGCTTTTTTTATAATTATATACAATATTATTTATTAATTATGCTACGCGGTGCATACATTCAGGTATAGGACGACAAGAGCAATATCAAAAACAAAAGCTAAAAACTGTAAAAGCGTCAGTGTAATACTTTAAGCTTGTATACTTTTCTAAAAGTTCTGTCTTTGTTCTTTTGTCTTGCCACACGCGTCGTCAGATAATTACGAGAGAAGTCTAGTGGAATAAGAAACAACACGTTAGGTATATTACAAAATGAAGTTTTCATGTCTTCAAGATAACCTTCGATTGCCTACATATTTAATTGCCTTCTCCTCGGATGCAATGTTGAGAATATATTTACAACTTTGTCAATATCAATAGACAATATACATTTCGTCAATATATTTAGAATTTCTCTCTGTGTTTTTTGCTATCCAGTTCTTCCATAGAGATATCTCGACTTCGAGAAGTTCGAGACTGGGCGGGTTACCACAATGCACGTCAATGAGTCCTCTCAGGGATGCAGTCACAATTTTTAAAAATTTATTAAAAATTTAATTTTCATCAAGTAGCTTGAAAATGTAGCATTTATACATTATCTTACAAATAATTACAAATAATAAAAATTTATTATTATATTAGGGGAGACCGGGGCAACTTCGGCATGCGGGGCAAGTTTGTCAAGCGCTTTTTTTTAAAAACAAATTAAAAGGAGACTTTGGTTATAGGTTAGGCAGTTGAGTTTTATTGGTGGCTTGTTGAGTGTAGTGTTTTTATTGTTCTCCAACAAGCGTAGTTGAATTATCAAGCAAATTTTCATTTTCGTTCAATTCCATATAATATTTTTTTTCCATTTATATTGAATTGGCAGGTTTTGTTATAATTCCATGATAACGAAAGTTACTTTTCCTGTTAGAAGGATGTAACTTCAACTTATTCACGTGGCCAGATCGTGGCTTGGCATTCTGTTCTCAGGGTTGTACTTAATGTTTCGAAATCATGACTAGCGGGGTAAGATCGGCAACATAAAGCCACATTAGAAGCAAAGGATAAAAATCAAACAGATGATAAATGAAAACATGTTTGCATTTGTTATTCATGTATATATGTCTTTGAACTTGCATTTCGTTGTAATAATATTAAATGGGTGTTGGATTTGTATTTCTTTGTTTTAATAGTGAATTCCAACTTATACATTGTTAATAACATAATTTTATATACGTGCCTATCTTGCCCCATTACTGTTGCCCCTATACCAGGGGCAACTTTAATAAAAATAATTAAAATAATTACAACTTTACAAAAAGAGAGAAGTTGCCGATCTTGCCCCTATACCCGGGGCAACTTCGTCAATTTCTCTCTTCTTGTAAAGTTGTAATTATTTTAATTATTTTTATTTCCAAACTGATTTTAACCAGTTCTATAGTAAGGTAACATTCCAATAGACAATATGCAAAGCTTTTTTTTTTAGTTTACAGCAGTATTTATTACACAAAATTTAAGTAAAGCTTAACATGCCGATTTTGCCCCGGTCTCCCCTATACGTATGTATTGCGAACCCTCTAACCTATGCTTGGATCACCATCCATGGCATTATTAATCAACATTTTATACAATAAAAACAATATTCAAGCTTAAAAATATCGTTTTTTTCTTGTTCTTAAACAGTATAAACATCAATCAAAGCCCAACTTTGTGATGTATTATAACCCATATGGCAAAAATAGGGGATCTGCAAACCCATTGAACCCCTACTGACAGCGAGCATGTCTTGGCCCCTAATTCTTTTAATTTCTTTCTTAATTCAGTAACTGTTACATTCTTTGAATTCAGATTTTTATAAACAGATCAAAACTTTCGCTTAGTTTTCACTATTTTACGCACTACCGGAAGTTAAGTATACATCAAGTTGACACTAGCGCCCTATCCCGCAAGCATAGAATGATGGATTTTTCTTTGAAGAGAGTCTCGAACTGTATATTGGTAATATGATTGTGCAGGGCGCAAAATAGATGGTAGTCGGTTGGCATTAACTCTGAGCTGTAAAGTCTATGAGACAGAACCACCAACCCTGTCTGGCTAACTTCTCTAAGGTCATCTTTGCTGTATGTGCTGGCGCGGTGTCATGGTGATATCAGACTTTTCAATTTTTGTCGAAGCCTTTTGCTCTTGGTGTTTAAACGATTCAGTTGTCGAAAATACAATTCTTTCGTAACATTGATGTTAGTTGGAAGCAACTCCATTATGATGACGCTAAACAAACGCAGATTATCGCCTTCTTCTGCACATTTTTTTATTTGTATTCTGCCTGTATAATACAATAATACAATACCAGCACCGCTGAGTACAGCTAGTGAGTATAGCGGGTTATATACATGGATTTGGTGCCAATGTGAGCTTTTGTCCAGTTAAAGGAGAAAAGTGATTATCAAAGACAAACAATATCATCAAAGAGATAATTATCTCTTTGATGAAATTGTTTGCTAGGGTGGTGGCCCGAATTCTGAATTAGCTGTAATGCCGAGGAGCAACCAGTATAGATAGAGTACTGTGTATTGTTCAGCGTGCTGCTACTCCATTGTAAAGCCTTGAGTATGACCAGTAACTCTGCTTGAAAAACAGAGCAATATGGGTGAAGCCTATATCTGCTGTTGTGGATAGAGCAATATGGGTGAAGCCTATATCTGCTGCGATGTGGTTGTTATAAACAAAAAAACAGCAGTCGACTCCCGAGCCTAGTTTAGATCCGTCCGGTGTAGATGTTTATTTGCGTGTGAACCCTAGAGTTAATTCTGACCGATGGGAAGCGATAAGGGTTGATGGTAGACCTATATTCTATTGGTTTCTCTATGTTCTTAGCATGGAAAGTTTCATCACTAGTGCGATGTTGCTGCCCCTGGTATGTTCCAGATTTTTGCATGTTTTTTTATGAGCATATTAATAGGGGCTTACTTAATAATAACTTGCAGGCTGGAAGTGGGGCAAGTTCTGCACTATAGGTCCTTCGACTTTTGCAGCAGCTGGTCGACCTTTGCTCTTCTATGAACGCTTTAACAAACGTTATACAAATCACATCGTAAGTCTTTGTTGAATTTGGGCACTTTTGAAATAATAGAGCAACAACATGGGAACGTGTTCTTTTGAATGTGTTCGAATGTGTTTCATATTGTCAGACGTCTATTTTCAATGAAATATGTGATGAAATATCATTTAATTACTCTACTTATATACCTACATCAAACGTTCTAGAACATTTTTCAGTCGTTTTTAGAAACAACTTCAAATTTTAAATTTCACCTTTACAACTTGATGTATTATCAAAATCAGTATCGTAGATTACCGTGATTAAAGAATGTAAACTAAAGAGGTGATTTAATTCAAGATATATTTTGAGATTTTGAAATCGTGAAGTGAGATCGCATATAACAAAGGAAATCTATATTTACAATGTCTATGACTGTCGGTCGGATGGACCACGCGGGACCAAGAATAAAATCCAGATGTCGTGTCCCATTCCTTACCATCCAGCCTTATTCTGGGCCTGGTCGAACCCATAATAGGATTGCCAAAAAAGCCCTTTTATCGCTCACAATACGAAAAGAGTAAAAACTGTCTATGACTATCGAAATGTAACGAATTTGTTAAGTATAATATCATGTTTTCATGTAATAACAGTCTGCTAGGAGAGATGGGCCTCACTCGAAGGTATAGCCCATGAAAAGAAACGGAAATGAGAAGAAAAGTTTGTGAGAAATTAGGGCGAAGGGGAAATTTAGATAGATAGAAAAGGTAAGACAGGAGCAGCTCCCTTGCGGGGACCATAAATATGTATTTCTTTTATTTTCAATACAAATTTCATNTAAGAATATTATTTAAAAAAGATAAAAGTATACGTTTATTAAAGAAAATAATAAAATAATAATAATTTTTTTCTAATAATTTGAAATATTTTTCTATAGTTAATTTTTATCTTTTTCTGTTGTAAGTTCTGTTTATTTTGCGATATTTTGCGAATTAAATCAATTGCATTTACATTTTATACTACAAAATATAGTTAAAATTTTAATATAATCTTAGAGAAAAAGAAACCAACATAATAGAAAATAATTTGGTTTTTATAACGAGCTTAGTATTCTTGAACGATAGACCTTAATATTTGCAATTACAAAAACGTTTTAAAGTTAGAATTTCAAATTAGCTATCATCTACCAATTGCTATATGACATGTTTAAATTAGTACTGTATATTACCTGAATAAATGATCTTTTAGTAATGACTATACTTAAAACTCTCACTCCTATGTTTGTTGAAGATAACTTCACAACAAATTGAATCTAATTTAGCAAAAAAAAAATTATTTACAATATAATTTTACAGAAAATTAGTAAAAATGAAAGGAATATCTTACATTCAGTAATTCGGAATACGAAGTTATATCTGGGATTTTTCTGTTCAACTTAAAAATTAATTGCCTTTCCTGAAAAATAGTTATGAAAAATATGAATTAGATAACTCTTTAAATACTTAATACAGTTAAACCTGCCTGTGACGGAACCCCAAGGGACCGAACAACTCTTCCGTAGTAGACAGGTTTCCGTTATACGCAGGTTATCTATTATAGGTATCACTTGATTAGTGCGATTAATAAATTTCTCGATGTTACTGCGTTGAAATCCCATTAATCAAATACAGTGGTACCTCGGTATTCGACCGAACAATCACCACTCGCTAGAACAAATTTTCGGTTAAATACAAATAGTTTTATTATAACTTTAATTTTTCATTCATTCGTAAAAAAGTTCTCTAAGATAAAAATGAGTAAGCAATTTAAAAATAAAATAAAACCCTATAGCTGACTACCTTCGTCAGACAAAATTACGCATTGTTTAGTACACGTATTGTACACGTATCAAGTAGATGTAATGTTTTTACATCAGTGGATGTAATGTTGTTACATCCACTTCGTACTGTACGATATGTGTCAATACGTGTCTGTGACACATTACGATTTTTGCCAATTTACGAGTTGTTATTCGTCAATCTTTAACAATCTTCAACAGCTTTTGCAGGCCTATACGTTTTGTATCCTTTAGTTCAAAATTTACCGAACGGAACTTTCAAAACTACATTTGATTTGACACATTTGGAGTTTAGAAGCATCTTTACCATACACGGTACGAGTATTTTTCATTGTTTGTATAACGTGATAATCTTTACAAAACTTAAAAAGCATGCATAATAAGCCCGATGTGAATTTTATCTGCAGACATTTCGATTTGCTTTTATTCAAACGAAATGTGATGTAAAAAAATTTAAAATAAGCTTCAAAACAAAAAAATATATAATCTCACGTCGAGAATAATGTGTTAAATTTCACAACTTATAATTACATCACATATTTAATTTAAGTAAAAACAGCTGTTAATAAAATTTTCCGTTCAAATTTAAATAAAATTACTGTAATACAGTAGTAGTATTTTGCTGTTCTGTATTTTGTATGTGTATTTTTGGACTTTTTTATGATTTATACATGCTAGGCTTGTAAACTTCTTGTTAAATTTGTGTTAAATCAGCCAAAATACCGATTTTTCAGTTATGCGCCCCGATTTTCCTTTTCGTTTCCGCGTTGGACAGGTTCCGCTATATACAGGTTAATTTACATTGCTTTTTGCAAAAAATTCAAGGGACCGAAGAAATTTTAAATTAATGACAGGTTTTCGCAATATACAGGTTTCGTTATAGACAGGTTTGACTGTATATAAAAGAATTTCCATAAATTTGTAAGAATATTCCATATGAAATTATATCTATTGTATAGCCTTTATTTAACGCAAAAATTTTGAATTAATTGAAGTTAAACTTTCTAAAAATTATATTATTAAATTTGAGTTTCGTAATCATTACACTAAAAGTGTTGATTTTTCAGAGAAAAAATATTATTTGTCTTTTTGATAAATTAAATTTTAAGTTAATTTGTTCCAAATTTGTAATTTATATGATGTAAGCTTTTAGTTTTTCTACTGTATTAATTAAACTTAACTTGAATTAACTTCGATAATGGGAAAATTAAAAATCTGTTGCATGAAATGAATAATTTGTAAAGGTATTTTAAAAATTTTTATTCATTTAGGATATGTGAGATTCTTATTTTTAACATTTCCGCATCAACAGTTACGTAAACATTAATAGGACTATATAAATTGGATATCATCTCATGAATAACTTCGCTATAAAATGAATTTACAAACTGTCATAAAAATTAATGAAATATGCTAATGTAATCATAAATATAAATTGATTAGAAATAAAAAAAGATTTTATAGATTTTATAGAAAAATAGATCTTAATATTTTATTTTATTTAGAAAAGAAACAGTTTTATTGATTTCTGTAAAATGTTTACTTTTTAGACATAAACATAAAATAAAAATCTTTTAATAATATATAAAAATGAATAATTAACTGCTTAACAAGTTTTTACTTAAGTAACATAAAATAACTGAAAATAATATTTAAACACTTTTTAAAGTGAAAAGTATTATGTAGCATGAATTAGTATCCTTGTTTTATAACAAAAATAGCAACGTAAAAAAAAGAAAGAAAAGTTTAATTTCATTGTGTACACATGAAAAACTTGATTATAAATTAACATGAAAATATATAGGCCTATATTTCAATTTACACGTTAAAGGACTAAATAGTATTAAATATATTTTCCTAAAAATTATAAAAGATAGTCTATAAATATATATGTAAAATTTAACTTACCGAATTTTTCATCATTGATGGAATTAATAAAAACAATAAGAGAAGAAATAACACTACGCAAGAAATAAGTGTTGCTGAAATTATCACTTCAATTGTAGTAGTATTTATGGTCTGTTTAATTGAATATAATATCACAATCAATAAAAAACCCAGAGATATCAAGTATTGTTTATTAAAAGTATTATTAATTGATAAAACAAATCTGCAGTTATCGTGATATTTTTTATATACATAATTAATATAGCTTTCTTTTTTACAAAAATTACGATTGTGTTTCATAATATAACTAATATCATCAAAAATACTTTTAGCTATAAAACATAAATATAACAGAATACTCGTAGAAAAGAACATGACATTAAAACTGTAGACTAAAGCAGAATTAATCAACAAAAACGAAATGAAAGAATATATAGGATAATTTTCCCAGTGATTGCATTCAAGTCTTTGTATCGAAAGATACTGAGATATCAAAGTAATTATTCCATTTGCAGTAAAGGTCAGAAAAGAAAGTACTAAGCTTAATAATAAATAATACGATTTTAATACTTTCAAATTTATTTTGTTTTTAAAGTGAATATTTTGCTTTGCTGTGGAATATATTTTGCAAAGTCTCAGAAAATTTTCTTTTGATAAATTAATATTTGCTATAATCGTAAGATAGGTAAAAATAAAAAATATTGTTTTAATAATTTGAATTATATGAAAATTTTTTCCGTAGAAATCAGAACAATCAATTGCTTCCATAAATCTATGGCATCGAGGATGAATTAGCGTGCTGATATGATGAAGTAAGCAAAACGATAATGATATTATGACAAAAATTTGGCAGCTTTTCCAATATAACTTTTGAAAAAACGTTTTTTTGACATTTAATAAGTTAAATCCAAAATATTTACCAAATTTTAGCATAGATATTATTTCTGCTTCCATATATAAATTTTCTGATGATTGATCATCCATTTTTTAAAGCTGCAATACCACTAACGTAAAAGTAAATGCAAAATCATATAATACAATATCACAGAATCTGAATATTATTCGTCACTGCGTTTTATAAGCTATTCTGTCACAATAACGTAACTCTAATACGTAACTTTATTGATTTTTCAAAAATTTAGAAAAATATGCTAAGCTGCTCATTAAACGTTTTAACTGCGTCATGCCATTAATGGAGAACTTAACTGAACTATGCAATTAAAATATAAATATTTATAGTAGGCTACAAATATTTTCAAAAAGTACCTTAATATTTTCGATATTTATTATTAATATAATTTTGATTTTATTATTACTATAATAATATTAATTTTATGATATTATTAAGTATTAATATTTGTAACAAATTCGGAGATTATTTTAAAAGTTAAATTATTAATTTAATGTCTATTAGATTTTTTTATTACTATCAATAAAAATGTTAAGTATAAAATAAAACTATGCGCAGTAAACAAAGCATTATTTCCAAAATTTTAAAATTTAAATTTAAATGAAATAATGTTATCACTTTGATTCAACAAATTCATGTTTTGAAGTATTGCAAGTACAACATTAATGGGTAGTGAGATATTCGTTTATCTATAAATATAAATGAGAATGTTTGTTTGTTTGTTTGCTACACACGTTTAGGCTGTTCGACCTATTGCTAAAAAACTCGGCAGTTACGATTACATGTTCCTAACTTAGATAATGTTCTACATCCCATCTCAAAATATCTATCGGACTTTTGTAAATCAATTAATTTCTATGTACATTAGATTTGCTGATTTACACGTAGCGTCATCTTTTGGAAAAAAATTTAACAAAATAATAAACTAAACATAATTTTTATTAAAAAAACTAGCGGGTAAGCCCGGCGTTTCCCGATCCAAAAATAAAAAACAAACGTTAAATTTATTTCGTACTTCTAACCTTTCTATTATATTATATTATAGTATTTGATTTATATTTACAAAGGTTACGTAAGAGTTTATCACATCGAGTGCCCATTCTAACATTTAAAAATTTTTTAAACTGTGTACGGTGGAGGGTTAAAGAATTTTTAATTTAAAATGTGTTAGATTGGTTATTCTGTGTGATAAACCCTTACATAAGATAGCCTTCCTATTTATATAAATCAAACACTATAATATAATAAATATTAAAACGAAAACCATATAAAGAGTTTGGTTATTTCTGCCTACCATTGTCATGTTTATTGTGATACTCCGATGGTACGAAATGGCACGAATTAAATGGCCAAGTAGACAGAAATTGAAAATTTATTTGAAATTTTTCAGATATATTATTTTCTAATGTTAGCTCTAAGAAATTGTACCATTCACAGCCGAATATCAAACGGTAATCTGCTACCTAATCAAATTTCGGAAAAACGGACCAAATATTTAAATTCGGAACCCTCGAAAACCACTTACATCACATTTTGTGCTGGCCAGTAACCTTATATTATGTAATTTTCCTATTCGAATGCCACGATACCTCTGGACCGATAGAAAAAAGGAGCTGTGGCAGAAGGGAGTCGAAGTTAATTCGATCAAAAGTAGTCATTGATCATCCTCTCTTCTGGGAGGAGGTTGAGGACTACTCATTAATACCGGTCTACTATTAATGTTTGAAAGTGATCCGTGTTGGATGCGTTGTGATGGCCCCGTATGTGATCGAAGTTGCTAACCTTAACATAGGAAAGACTTCGTATAACTGGTTTAAATTTAAAAAAAATATTTAAAAAATGCTAGAATAATTGCTTTTATGTGATAATAAAGTTTTCAAAATTTTGGCAGATTGTATAAACTATGTGAGAAGTCTACAATTTGAAAAAAATTGTAGAACTATAAATTCTCACCTATCTATCTGTCCTTCCTTAATCTCGAGAAAGGAGTTAGACAGATGAAAGCCGAGATCAGATGTGGAAAGCTTAGAGCAGGAGGCCCAGCTTAACTATATACGAACTTCCGGATTAAAACGAAAGTAACGTTACTTTGATTCAAATGTCTAATTTATGTAGAGTTCTATAAAAATATTAAACGTTTAAAACAAAAAATAACAATGATACTATTCTCTTCTATAATTTTATGTTATAAATATTATGCCACCATTTATGGGCAGTGGTGTATTTATATTTTACTTTATGAATCGATTATCATTTGTTCAATCGTTTTGTCCTTGTCCTATTTCTTCTTCAAATATCTTTGTTACCATGTAAGCATTTTATGAAAATTTATTACTGTATTATATTAATTTTCCATTAGTTGCGTATTTATAAGTTACATTAAAGTGTAATAAATTATCGAGAAGCACGCAAAGTAATTTATTCTATATTTAGCTTAATAAACATATGGAATTAACTTGGGATCTAGGCTTGTCTTAGGGTCTAAACATTTATTACTCTAAAAGGACAGTTTTAAAATGTTTGAAATTTTTGAAGCGTTTTCTAGTCATTAATTTATTTTTAAAATGGAACCTAAATCTAAAGGCAACCTTTGTGTTTTGTGTTTAATTAATTTTTTTATAAAAATTGGAAAAATATTTGGATTCGTTATTATAAACAGTACACATTCTAAATTTGAAATAATTTGTTTAAAAATTTACCAGAGTTTTATTCTTTTCATAATAACTTTATGTGCATATCAAGAATTAACGATTTTCTTTCTTCCACCTTGTATGAGATTCATGAAAAATATGGACTTGTCTAATTTATATGGTGATGAAGCTGAAATACCGAATTTTCTCAAAGGAATTTTTTATATTGTTTCGGGATTGATGCTAATTATAAATATTTGGAGTGAGTCAAATATTACCGATTTTCTAACAATTTTTATTACACGAAAGGATAATATTCATTTAAAAATGAAGTTTTTCGACAAATTAAGGAAGTTGTATTTTAAAGTAGTTATTTTAATGACAATATCTACTGTTTTTTCTAATACTTATACAACTTTTCTTTCACATAAAATACCATTTCCTTTACGTAATTGCACCATAAACCGCAATCCAGTATTATTAATTGCTCAAATTATCATTATTAATGTAGGATTAGTTTATAGTTTAAATTTATTTTTGTTTTTATTTATCGTTATAATTATATTAAGTTCAATTATAAAATTTCGATTCGAAGAGATTAATGATACTTTAAAAACTTCTGTGTCTATCCGTGAAGATATTTATACGATTTGTGTATATATAAAATATTATGATACTTGTACACTAATGATATTAATGAACAAAAGTTTTAATTTATTTTACACAATAAGTCTTAGTCTCATATTTGTTTTAATGTTTTATTCTATAAGAAAATTTATCAATAGTATCACTTATATGTCTCAGTTGTTATCATCGGCAATTGCCATTTTATCATTGAGTACTATTGTTGGATTGCTTTACTTTTCTTCAATTTTGTTTAAAACGGTAAGCATTAACTATATTTTCTGTAGTTTGAATTAATATTTTATACATTTGGAATAACTTGATAGTTATTATAGGCAAGAGCTCCAATCAACAATTTGTATCGACATTTACACAATAAATATTCATCAAATATTTATTTACAGGTACAGTACGTTAATTAAGAGTAATAATAACAATTATTGTTATTATTATTTTAATTTATTTGTTTTTCCTCAAAACAGATTCAAAATCTGGTGAAGTATTCTCAAATTTCTGAAATGGGATTGAAATTCTTTCATTTAACAATTAAAAAATCCATGGTTCTTGAGGTAATTTTTATTAATTATAACTGGATTAAAATACTTGATTTAGTATAATTAATATTTCCTTAAACATGCAAATAATTATATAACTTAATAATAATTCATATAACTCTTAAGATCATTAATCTCATTCAATAATATACTGTGTAGAATATATAAATGTACCTTTTTATTGTTTTTCGAACCGAATAGGTGATATATGGGACAAACTAAGTTAAATTGTTTTAAAAGTTATTATTTGGACATTTATTTTTAATTTGATCGAAATTCCAAATATTTATATTAATTTAATTCTTCAGAGAAATGATATTCAGATAAAATTTTTTAGATGAGATTCTTCTTCGGATAGAGTGATATTAAATCTTATAACAAAATACAAGTTCATTAATATATTGTCTAACGTAATTTTTCTCATTTCTAATATTAGGCCTATATTTTCTTCTTATATGAACGAAGAATAAATATGCGACTTATTTCATTGTCAAATAATAAAATTTTTATTAATTTAGATGTCTGTTTTCATATAAATTGAGGTAATTTAAATGATCAGTTTACACTTAAATTTTAAGTAACGAAAGCACTTAACATATAGGAGTACATTTATTTTTATTAGCTATTTGTATTGACATTTAAATATTTGTTTTTATTAATTTTTTGAAATACTGGATAACTTTTAACATGGTAAATGCTTTGGGAATTAAATTGAGAAATGCATACATCTTTTTTAAAAAGGCGTTTGTATTTCTGAATACAATTAACTAATTCAATTTCTAGACATTAGTGCTAGACATTTCTAGTACTTTTATATATAATAATTCGAAGAACTTCTTTTATTAATTAAGCCACTTATACTGAATATAAAAATTTAGTTAATATATAAGTAAGGCCAGAAACACATGCATAAAATTCGGCGTAAATTCTAGCATAAAACAGAAAGCGTAAAAATTTTTCTGAAATTTTGGCTGAAAAATAACTGAAAAAAGAGTAGAGCATATCTCTACTTTTACGCCAAAATTCTTCAATTAAGAGAAGTCTTTTTTGTGACGTCGAAGTAAACACATTTTTTATTCTAATAATGGCGGCAATAGCGATTAGCTCTACAATTGTGACGGTTTCCAAGAAACGAAAAATAAATAAAATAGAAGACTTTAATGAATCCGTTCGACCACATCAGTGTCTTTACGACAAAAAAGTTTCATTCATAAAGACACTGTATTTAAATAAAGTTTATGGACGGCCATAGGTGTTAAAAATTTCAAATAACAGGTAAGTCTAGTAGAATCGATATGTAGTATTTAGATCACACGTTATTTCAATTCGGAATACAAGTCTATTAATTAAAATTTTCTAAATTATAGCAGTGGCAGCGAAGAAAAAAAAATAGAAGGTACAAAATAATAGATATATGAGAGAAAAATTAATAAAATATAGCACTGTTAGTGGCAGTAGCGTTTCCTATTCTACAGAATTTTTACTTGTGGCATAAAAGCGTAAAATAGAAAAACAGAAACTGAACCGAAAGCTGATTTCTGATTCAGTTTTCTGCCACACAATTTTACGCATGTATGTTCTTAACCTAACTGTTTAAATACATTCTTCTTTAACTGCACTTAACTAATACTCAAATCTACACAAAAACCTTTAAAATGCAGCTTTTTTCAGGAAAAGAAAAATTCGATTTTTCTGTTCTTAACGAAGGCCATTCAAACTGGCCGAAAACGTTAGAAAATTGAATAAAAAAACTGCATTTTAAAGGATTTTGTGCGAGGTTTAATTAAGCCTGTATTTTCTTTAATTATATTTTACATAATCTTAAATTGAAATTCGTTAATAATAAATCTGTTGCTTTGTGAGAACATGGAAACTTACAACTTGAAATTCATTAGAAGGTTCCATTTCTCATTCTACTATCTCACTGTTATCATTCTGGGGAACTAACACTCTAAAGAAGAGAATGGCGATCAGTCAAAAGAATAACCCCTAGATTTTTACATTTTTGGACTCAGGACCTTGAAACGTCGAGAAATGCAAAAAAAATTTGGGATTTTTTTACCTATCGAATTAATAAACAAACAAATTTCTGCAAGAGAGTAGCAAACACTGCCTTGCAGCTGTCTTGCCAAACCTCCATTCTTCAGCTGAAAACAGATGGCCAAAAAACGNTACCATTAAATAAAATTTTATTATCGCTTTAAATCTTAGAATCTTTTTTAAAAAGAAATTTATCTTTATTTTATTAAACTCCATCATAAGATATTTTTAGATAAGTCACAAATGTATATTTGTATTAACATTTAATATTTAAAATAAAAGTAGTTTATATGAGTATAGAATAATATTCAAAAATTTCCTAATAAAATATGAAAAAAATATTTAACACTTTATACCGAAACTATTGTGATATATGTTTATAAATCATGATTATTGTACATAATTTAAGTATGTTTCGCTACTCGACTGTTATTATAATTTATGAATGTTTTACGTTTATAAATCAAGCACAAATAGGAGACATTTAAAGCAAAAATTATTTCTTGTATATTAATAAAAGTTAGAGCAATATCTTCTATTTTATAACTTTTCTAATTTGCTAACATAAATTAATCCAAGTAAATTTTTTTGAAATAAAAAAACTAACATTCTGTGCTGATTTTTTAGATGAAAAATATCAATTTATTTTTATGGCAGGGCTTGCTTTCATTATTTTCAGTATTTTTTCCCCCTTTCTTGCTATTATTAATTAACTAATTTATTTATTTATTTATGTTTTGAACTATAAACAATTTATTATGGTAAATACGTTATTGGTTTCGAATTTTCTGAAATTTTTAGAAAATTTGAAACCAATAACGTATTTACCATAATAAATTGTTTATAGTTTTAATTAAAATTTGCCGTGGGTTTAAATATGGTAAAATTTATATTTATATTATGTAATTTATAGTATTTAGGACCTAAATTTGCTATAAATAGACCTATATAAAAAAGTAATTACAGCAAGTGTCACTTAGTGTATTTGAAAACGAATTAAAAATTTTCGAAATAATTTTTTAAAAATTAATTATTTATTATGTTTTTAATTTAATAACAGAATTTAACTTCTTATGAAGTAATTATTAACAGTGTTTAAACTGACTTGTATGAATATAAATGTAAGAATTACTTTTAAAAAGTTTTTAATTGTTATTAAGCTTCTATATCAGTTTTTAATCTGAGAACTTATCACAGTTTTAAGGAAATGTTTATCAAATAAATGAAAATTTTCATTTATTTGATAAACATTTTCCTGCCCTTATGGACACTAAGAGGACCTTATTTTCATACTCATAGTGGGTTTGTCCAGGCCCTCAATAAAGGAATGATGAGAGACGAAGCCCGACATATTCGGGACAAATCGCCCATGAAAAGCTTCTGGAGTTAATTCGTCCGGATTCGATCCCGAGTCCCTACAGTAGTAGACTGATCCATTACTTGCCTCGGCCATCGAACCATCTATATTCTCAAAGAGAATGGGAGCTCTACATTATCAAAAAGAGTTGTCCTAGAGGAGAGAGGATTGCACTATTTGTAACTCGTGGTAAAAGTAGAGCAAGCTGTATGAAGTTCACCTAGTTTCGAAAATCAGAATTATATGAAAAGATCCAATGGAAGCAAATTAAGCTGATTAGAACAAAAACTTTAAATCGACCTTATCCAAAAGACTGAGAAGTAATAGCTATTAAAATTGGTTTTATTCTCTTTATTTACTTAATCAAAATTTATTTATATTAACTTTATATCTATTTTGTTAAAGTCATTATATAAGTAGTAAGTTTAATCGCAATGTAGTCTTCTACAATAATTTTCGATAAGGATTAAAGTTATGAAAACTATCAAATAACTCATATAGATTATTTTAAATTATGGCATGTTATCTCACAGTTTTTACTAGTTTTCAATTAACAAGAATTTCGAATAAATATAATTTTAATACGTTTTTACCTCGAAACATCGACGGTCAGATGGACAACGTGGTTAAGTCTTGATCCTTCCACTCCATGGAACCTGGAATCGAATTCGGGCGATCAAAAAATTAAATTTCTCGAGGGCATGTTGCTCATTTAGGATATGTTGGGCTCCGTCCCACACCACCCAATTGCCCTCATTGTTGCCTGGCCGAACCCACGATAGTTAAGGAAATAATATCTACAGGGTGGAAAGTGACCTCCCAAAACACCCAGAAACATATTCACTTAGTTTTTTCATATCATTGCCATAAATATATGTGTATTCTTTCATTTTAAGTAAATTTGACTACTTATCAATGTTCAGATATTTAATTTAATAATTATTTTTGTATTTATAAAATTTAAATCTTTCATTTCTGAATTAAAATGCCGAGAAATAACTATTTAAAAACAAATAATCTTATGAAATTTAAAAAAAAAATATGTTATTAAGACTGAAAGTAAAATACTACTTTTCTCGAATATCTTTTAATTTTTATAAAAACCTCTGATTTCTTGCATTTCCCCTCAAATCGTACTTTTCATCTTTGGAATTCTCATAAAGAATTAAAAAAGTTCTTCTATCTTTAGAAAGCTTGAAATACCCCCGTGATCATATTTAAGAACGAAACGGCAAGTGCTCATACTGTCATTGCACGCAAAGATCAATGCTGTCTTTTGACTTGAAGATTTGGTTTGTTGGGATACGGACAACGCAATACATAGGCGCTCTGCCAAGGGAGAGAAGATAACTTTCGGGAAGACCTATGGGAGTCAGGTTCCTATTTAGGTGTTACAAACATAAAAAAAACACGGAAAAGTTCCGTGGCTAGCCTGTTGGTGAGATGTAAACCCGTACCAGGCTCAATGGTTTGTATTATATCCACTCGGTCACTAATGAATGACTTCTTGACTTGAAGAGCTGGAGACAGTTTACAGTGCTAAGATATAGAATGTTTTAAAACGAAAAATAAATATTGTTTATATTTTTTAATATTAATTGCCATTAACTTTCATATTTTATTAATTAATAAATGTTAAAGTAAATAATCATTTTAAATTATGGACAAGAACAAATAATTACATAACTTTATAATTTTAAATAAAAATGTATACTTATTTATTCATATTTATGTATTATTAAATTATCAAAATAAATTCAAATTGTAATTTAAAATGATTTTATTCATTATTGAGAACAATAAGAATTTAAATGAATTAAACTTTGTAAAATATAATTATAATTAATGCACGATAAAACTTTGCAAATGAAAACTTTTATTATGTCGAATTAATAGAATATAATAAATATACAGTATTACAAAATACAGCAAATGTAAGGTGACTATGCTGCAGTTACTTTGTAATTTATAATAAAGTATATTATAATTATTAAATTACTAATCAATAAGAAAATTAATTATTATTTTTTTTTCGCAGAGCATAAGTTTCACCATGTCATTCGGCGTGTTTTGTTTACAAATAAATCAAATACGATCATAGTAAATATAGAAGTTATTTCTAAATGTGTTTTAAAAATATATAAATTCAATAAATACTGATATATTTTTTAAAATATTTAAAAAGAAGCATTTTTTTCGTATATGGCATTTATATTTGTATTTCTCATTTATGTATCTTTATTGTAAAAAATATAATAATAAATTAATATCGATTATGTATTATAAATAATAATATTATTTATTTTCAACAGATATATTTACTATTTTTTATTTAAACAAAACATTTATTTTTTTATTTACTAATAGAAAAATATGTAATAAATTTTGTCTCACACCATTCTGCGATTTTACTTCCACCTGTTGGCAGAAAATGTTTCTATTTAACATTTAATTTTATTGTTCAATATTTATTGCTAAATGTTTATTTAAATTAATTATTATGATGATATGAATAATTTAATATATGTAACTTAAAAATTTAATTCAATAAAACTATTTTATTTATTATTTATATAATTAATATATGGTTTAATGTTGAAATATTTAAAAAAAATAAATAATTTATTAATATATATATTTCTTCAAATTAGACATAAAATGATTTCATAATATTTAAATTAATTCTGAATTAACACAAATCACATCTTTATTTGTAAATAAAGTATTTTAATATATGTTATAAATTTTTTTAGTATTGTACAAGTGCAATAGCTCATACAACAACAGAAATTATTGTTTTTATTATTTGTTATAAATATCATTTTAATATTACCTTATCAACGTTTATATTACAATATATTAAATTTGAGTTAAACTATTCACTTTAAATTAAAAGTTTAAAATTATTAAATTTACCTGATTTTATAAATAAATAAATAAAAATAATAAGTAAAAAAAGAATAACACTTTATTTCCAGATGTTTTAACAACTTTAATATATTTATTTCTATACAAATTAATAAAATTTAAAGAGAAAATATTGAAGAAAGTATATATATATATATACATAAATCTTAATTTATAATTGGTTCTTACATTAAAACTACAGCAGAAAATTAGAAAGTAAAATTTATTATAATTTTTAAAGGCGAAATAATAATAAATGAATAGAACAGTTTCAACATTTTTTAATTAATAGAAGAATTAATAAAATGACTTAAAAAATACATAAATAAGTTAAACTATATTTTTAATTATGAATTAATAAAGTGTTTTTTTTCACTATTATTTTAATATCATTTCATAAAATAATAACTTATGATGCTAATATATTTGGAAATTTGGCAAAAAAAATATTCCTTTTCTGATCACTTTCTGCTTAAAATTGGGTTTTGTAATATTGAATTTTTTCCGTCCGTTCAGTCTTATTAAAAACACAGTTCTAAAAAAAAAAAAAATAGAAGAAATTAACTTTAACTGCATTAGTTTTGTTTTCGAAACATTTTATGTAATGTATCTGAAACTGACGTATTTAAGAATATAATTATATTAAAAATCCCGTTTAATTATTAACCAAATGAAAATTTAATCTTAATATATTTCATTACGTAATTATTAATCTAAGCATACTTTGATTATATGTTAAACAGTATTATTTAATCTTCTGTTTTTTACAATTTTTTTCTGAATTACAACACAAAGACTTATTGAAGCTCATTAGTATTTTATGTGTTCTCTTCATGCAATACCTTATCAACAAAAGACCATTTATACTATATTTATTACAATGAAAATTATATGTCTGTAATCAAATATATGTAGTTATTTTCTATAATTTAGTTTGAATTGTTTTGTTCTAGAGATTTTAATCATGGCAGAAGAAAGTTTCTGTTACCTACAATTTTCATTCTTGCAATAATTATGGTTGAAAACAATAGCTTTATAGCCTGTATTTATCTATTGCAATTTGCAAGTTTACAAAGCGTAGAAAATTTTATTTTGGTATTCCCTTTTGACCAAGTTATTCTGGAATGTATATCGACTAACAAGTAAGTTTTATTATACTTAATTCCAGTTTTAATCCCGAATTTCAATATAAGAATATTAGTACTTTGATCTTGGCAATATAAGATATGTCTGCATAAAATATTAAAAACAAATTTTGAAAATATCAAGCATCATCCACAATAAATTCAGTTTTAGAATAGGACCCAGTACGAATCAAAGTTTCAATTCTTCACCCGTCCGTTCTTCACAAGAATGATTGCTCAGCCGGTCGTTAGAGGCTCTCAGGTTCCAAAACGTCAAGCTATGATCGATGTCAGGCCATTTATCAAAGTCAGATGGAACAAGAAAAGCTGACAACATTAAATAAAAAAAAAAACAACAACCGAACGTCGCGAGTTGGCCTGGTTCCTCCCCAAACTTCCTGAGTGACTTTCGACCGTAAACGAACAATGGCCCCTCACTACGCGTGCACGGTAGTTCTGCAGTAACGGATATAATGACGTCATTTCCTGTCACTCTTTGCCAGGTCAGGGGTCACCTTGTAAGGCCACGTGCGAGAATGACTTAGAAAAATATACAGAACGAACTCTCATAGAATTGCTAATTGGGTGGTCTATTAATCTTCGTGTTCTTGTACTAAAAAAAATTGCATTCAATGTTGGTAAAAGCAAATTTCGACATAGAATTATACTTAAAAGGACTTTCGGCAAACTTTAATGACAAATTATGAAAAGGAAAATTAATTATAATTATCATTTTTCTTTTTTCTTTACAAGAATGAATTATTTTAAAATTATTCCAAGTGCATTTTTAAACATTTCAATTCATATCAACAAACATGAATATTATTTTCTTTCATTTTACCTTGTTAATTTGATAAATCTACATTCAGTCGAAGAAAAATCAAACAGGAGTCAAGCTAGAAAGAAAAAAACTTGAAAGCAATACTCTGTAGTAAATTAGTAATCTAAATTTATAACAATCGAAAAAGCTCCTGCAAAATTAGTTTATCCATTGAGTGAATTAGAAAGATTCATTCACAGATGTTGGTTGGCTAATTTGAACTTTGACTTCATCCGTGTGTTTGCTTTTAATTAAAGGCAGTGCCGGTGTTCCCACGTCCTCACACCATCTGTGGCACGCCCCCTCAGTCGACTTTGCTCCACCTCTGCAACTGTGCAGAAAATTGAAAGGAAACAGCCGTAGAACTGTTACGCACAATGAAGGCCACCCAATAGCTATCGAGGCGACATTAGATCTCCAAATATAAAATTTAACAACGTAAATTAACAATGAACAATCGAAAAAATTAACTTCGCAAAATTCTTTTTCTCCTCAAAACTCTTTCCTCGGAACATATTTTATTTTGATTTAGTTTTAATTCAATTTTGAAGAGAAACGAATCAATTTTTTTTAATCAAAATCTTTCAAATTTGTCAATTTTAATTTAATATTTTAGTTGAAATTTTATAATAATGGAATACCATTTAATATAAAAATAGCATTCTATGCATACACTAGTAAAACGTGATTTTTCTTAAATATAAACTAATACAAAAGGACATTCTACACAAAAAAAGAATATTTACCGCCGATTTTACATTTATAAACCTTCTAATTTAAACAAAGCTTAATTTTGAATTAAATATAAATTATTTAAATGATATAATTAAGAACAATATGGATATTTAACACATTTTACGCAGTTAAGTATTAATAATCTGATGCATTTTTCCTGTGTTACTATTGAATATTTAGAAGAGGAGGCAGTCAGAATGACGGTCTGATGAATTAGAAGATCAATCACACGATAAGAAACAAAATAAAGGTGACTAATAGCAGAACTATGACTTAGTTTAATGAAATATAATGATTAAAATAACATTAGATACGTTAAATTAAAAGCACAGCTTCAAATCAATGCGAAATAAATATTTTCCATTCTACGTAATTATTTTATTTTAATTTAATCTAAACATCACTCTATAGTTTTTCGATACAAAATATTTTCAAATTATTTTTCCACGATGAAATTTTTAGCATAAAATTGTAAGATTTATTCGATTTTATTATTTCTCTCTAAGTTGCATTTTACAAATCTCTGTTTACGTTGCATTTTTTTTTAAGCAACTAGAAATATATTCGAATTAATTAAATCTAAATGTATCGAAATATTTTGATAAGACAAATTAAATTTTATTTCAATAATCTTTTCAATAATTCTGAATTTTTCATCAATTCATAATTAATGAAAATACAGAGTTGCCAGATATTCCGACTTATTCCAAAAACCGTTCCTACAATGAAGTATATTTTTCTTTTCTACATTTTAATTGTATTTCAGAATAAAAATACATATTTATTGTATATCCTGGAATTGAAGCATCCCTATATCTTTCGGGTAAAACTCATTTTATCTCTGATTTTATCCCCAAGTACCTGGCAACTCTATAAAAATAGCGTAAGACGATTTGCTTAATCAGTCAGTAACTAAATAAAAACGAGACAATTAAATGAAAAGTAATTAATTTTATTACGAAAATTAAAATTACTCTTAGACAATAAATCTAAAAATAAATATCATAAAAAAGAATAGTTGAATTATTTTTGTGGTTACATTATAGAGGCTTTTTAACACGAATATTAATAATAATAATATATATATAAACTTAGCATTATATTTAAATATTTTATATATTTGCTGAAAATATGAACTGAATATTAAGTATAATAGAAATTATAAAAACACAACTTCATGATAAATTGCATGATGTTTTTTTCTTTAATTTATCACGAAGAGAATTCGATACCAATGCACTATGCTCTCAACGGTTAAATAAATTTAACTGTAAATTTTACTTTCTGAACTAAACAGTACTGTACGTGTTAAGGTATTTAGTGTAACTAAATAATTTCCAAGTTGAATAAAAACAATTCAGCCACGAGGAATTTACTTAGAGCGTTTTGTGTACAGATTTACATAGAATCTATAATTACACTATCAGTTTATGTACTGTGCATACTTTAAAATGATTTTAAGAAAGTGTTTGTGAACGTTTTTATGCTCTGAAATCCGAATATTTCTTAAATTATTTGTAAACGAATTAAATAATTAAAAAAATATATTTTTAGGAATGATGAAAAGCTAAAGAAATACAGTAATTATAAAAGGAAACAAAATATGTATAATTGCACTGTATATAAATTTATTTGTTTTTGTGTAAAACACGCTCATAAATTTAATTACATTTGCATAAAATTAAAAATCTTGTCAGCACATCAACGATTATTATTAAGAAAATCTAAAGATACATTATTAACTTACAACTTTTAAACTTTTTCAGTGAATAATGCCACAAATGGGAATAAAAGTTATGGAAAGAGCACAAAACAATTTATATAAGTCGTTCCAATTTACTATTCCTTTTGAAAAATGGTGCGAGTTCTTTTTTTTTTCTTTTTTTACAACGGCAGACAAAAAACTTTATTTGTTAGACCACAAACCACCTTTGAAAATATACCTCAAGTTATATTAGAATGAAGTGGACATTCCAAAGAAAAATTTCAATCTAAAAAGAGATAAGGAATAGCGTAAAAAAAAAGAAAGAGATGTACACTCTGACATGCCTGCCACCACTTTTGAAAGATATAGCTTTAGTAAAGTTCTACAGAAAAAGAAATAAAAAAAAATTTCATCTACATTTGCAGGGAAATCTAATTCTTACAGAGATGTACAGACGTGAAAATAAAGTGCATTCTTCGTCCAACAGACGGCGTGCGTGATTAATTAGTTTCCGTAGTCCTTACAAAAGCCGACGACTTGACACAAAGACTTCTTACGTTTCGTCATTTTTCATTCTTCTAATCTCTCATGTCATTTTTCATCTTATTTTGGCGCAGTCGGCAGCAAGAACCAAGTATTATTCACCATCTTCTGACGTCTTAGAGTACACTCTTTGACTTAACAGAAGAGCGGGACAAGGTGGTGAGAGGTGAAGAATAAAGAATTAACTAAAGCCGCAAGGCTCTACACCTTTAAACTATTTTGATTGAGTACCACTTGTAGTAATAATATTTCCAACAAGGAACCGTAATATTTAAAAAAATGTATTTTTATGTTTTATTTTATGAATATTAATTTTTATGTCTCAATCTTTTTCACTCTTATTTTTCTTATCTGTTTTGAGTATTTACCATTTAAATATTCAAGAAAGAGTGGAAAATCGACTTAAATTTGTTTACAAGTCTTAAAAGAAACAATTAACTAAATTTTTATAGTACTCTATTTGATTATTACAAATGAATAAAAATTTGATTTTTTAATATTATATAAATTAACTATTTCTTAAATTTTAATAATTTGCAATAATTAAGTTCCTTTTTAAATTGCTTGAATTACTTAAAATAGTCGCGGTAGCGTACTGTACCTCAAGATGTTGACAATTTACTTAACTCTATCCGGAGAGCAAAGTAGATGTGGTTACGCCATCTGTTGACAGAAAAAAATATTAAACAGATTATATTTTTCAATACATACTTAGACTAATACAGAACAAAATAAATAATTTACATTTCTGTCAATTATACGTGAAAATAAGAAAATTTAAAATTATTCAGAAATATTATATTCTTAATAATTTATTATTTTTAACATATATTTTTATTATAAAAGTATAAATTTAATGTACAAATACAAGAAAATATAGCTTTTAGTTTAATTTAAATACTACGTTTAAAATAAATAAATATACTTCGTTTAATTTTTTGACTACAGATGGCACCACTAGAAATTACATATATTGACCTTTAATTATGAGTTTAAATTTGTTATTTTATTGATAAAAATGTTTGCTATTATCATATACAGTATGTGTGTATCAATATTTAATATTTTTAATTTTGTTTTTAATATATTTTTTAAATATAATAATATCTCAATTCAAAGATTTAAATATAGGCCTATTATTTAAAGTAATTTTCAAATATAATTTTTTAAAAATTTATGTTTAAATAAATAAATAATAAAAATTTCCACGAATAAATGAGAAACTTATTATAACTTCTGAGAATTAGGCTATATTAATACTTAAATTCCATTTAATAATATTTTTTATTTATAAATAGTTTAGATTTTATAAACAATTTATATTGTTTTTTTTTTATATATTTTTAACTTTAATCATTTAAAATGTAAGTAGATATGCGACAAATACTCAAAATGTTCTTTTCTCGAGTGTACTAACAATAGAATTTCTATTGTTCACTTACTTTCTCTGTTGGACAACTGTCAAGTTAAATTTAGTATTAAAAGCTACAGTTTCAAAAATCACTTTATAAATAAAGTTTCTCTAGTATTAGTAAAAATCGAAAATTTATCTCAAAATTTCCCATATTTCATTCTAATAATGTTTAAGTAAATATGAAATCGTTTATAACGAATTTCAGTTATTTTACTTTAAAACTAATTTTTAAAAAATTAAAAATTGCTTTAGTTTTTATTAAATTTATCAAGTTAGTTGGCTGCAGAATTCGAAAAATATAGAAAATAAAATGTATTTGAAATATTCGATCATTATTCTTCTACGAATTGATTTCTATAAAAGAATTCTCTCTTTGCTTTTTTTTTTTAAGTAAAAATTAAAATTTGGCAAAAGCTTTTAAGATATAAAAAATCTTTTAAAAAATATTTTTAATGTCAAATTCTAGTTTTTAAGAATAAAATTAGAATAATTTTGGTTAAAAATTATTTGTTTTTTTGTGTGGTACAAAAATAAACAAAATTAATGATAAACAATTAAATAAAATATCCCCTGACAAATTCCATAATTTTATTATTTTTTAAATATATTAGCTTTTGGCTGACGAATATTAATAATAGAGTTTAAAATATTGTTTTCAGATCTTTTCACAGTTAAAAAGTAAATAATTAATTAAGATAAAGAAGGAAATTAAATTGTTAATAACTCAATTATATATAATTTTCATATATTTGTCTATTATTTATAATAAATACTTAAAATTGCATTTGATAGTTGTTAAAAGTTAATTTATTTTAGGTATGAATTACGGTTCGTAATGAATTTAATATTTAATTAAAGCAAATAAAACTTTTTCTTATAAATAAAGTTCAACAAACAAAGATCTTTTTATATTCTCTTTTAGAAAATGAAAAAGTGTAATATGTTAAACACATTTTTTTCTTTAATCAAGTTAAGAGTAAATAAAAGAGTAATAATTTCAGACATAATTGTAACGAAAACAACATTAATCATTTAAGTAATAAATCCAGAACCAGAACTTTTAATTTTTAAAACCTTTTCGTTATTCATTTAAGTTTCGATGCCTTTTACTCAATTATGAATTTGCATAATGTGCATTCATAATCCAAATTAATATAGAATTGAAAGAATTTTTTGCGCTTTTTGCACACCAAGAAATGCACTTAAAGATAGTGAGAAAGAGAATTGGTAATCATCTAATTCTTTCGGAAATCTTTTCAGAATTCGGATTTAGTTTATAATTTATTATAAACAAAGTTTTAATATGCTATTTACTTTTATTTTAAAATATTTTTATTATTATGTCAAATGAAAAATGCGATTTTGTTTGCACAAGTGTCCTAACGTTAATATCCGGCGAACATGATATTTGGGATTATCTTTCATAACTGTTATTAGTTATTTTGGATAAAGAACAAATGCCAAGATATATCTGGACGTCCTTGACAATTATATGTTACCTAAGATATAACAGAACTACAGGAATGATTCATATTCTTATTAACAGGACAGTGCTCTATGTTGTAACGGACTAATTTAAGAGCACGAATTGCTCATCTATAAACCGAACTTGAGTATCATCGAGAATTTTTCAGATTCATTGGATAATCGTAGGAAAAGACTTTACAAAAAAAATAAACTTAATTGTTTATTATTCTGAAGGATAAATGGAGGAAATGTAAATGAAATTATGTAAACTTTTTAAAAATCCTTTCAAACGTTTTCATGTCTTACGTGCTTTAGATGATCGATATTATATAATTTTTTTCTCAATTACTAATATTTTTTTTTCGTGTTTGATAATTAGATGATTATTTGATGCTGGGTATGATTTTATTGCTGTAATATTTTCACTTTTAATTACGTTTAACGTCCTGATAATTTTTTAAAATATGTTATTTTAGTTTTTGGTTTGAAATTAAATNGAAGTGATGTGTTGTATAGTTTCTGGCATGATGTGACATTTTCTGCATGTGTCATTTGTGAGTGTTGTATCTTTGAGTATGTGTTTTCTGTAGTTTTTAGTATTTATGACCTGATCCTGTATGGCAATCATGAATCCTTCCGTTTCCCCAAAGAGTCTAACCAGCTGTTTGACGCAGTTTTGTCAACAAAATCCTGGGCTAGGTCATAAGGATGCCTGCCGTGGAGTGCCTTTCGAGTCACGATTGCTTGATGGTGTCTATGCTTTTTATATGTTGTGTCAAGTCTGTATGATGTGAGTGTAATTATTATTATTATTATTATTATATATATATTTTTCAGGAATTATTTAAATAAAATTTAATAAAGTTTCGTTTTTCATATTTTGAATAATAATACAGTTTTTTTTTTCTATTAAGTTCCGGAAAAGGTTATTTTTAAAACGTACGTGTACTCGGAATTTATTTGAAGATTTGGAAGTTTTTTCGAGACAGGAATTTATTACCTTGCAACAAGAGACCAGTGGATAGAAATGGAAAGAAATACCTTAATTACTCGTAATTTTCCGAATTATCAAAACAATTTGACTGTATTTATGGGTTACAGCTACAACATTTGAAATAATTACCGTTTTCATAGTTAATCTGATTTAGCGGTTCGGTTATTATAATGCCATCTCGGTAATGTCGGTATATTATACTTTGTGTCTCTAATAGATTCAAAAAACCTCATATTTTAAGAAAAATGTCTTACGTACAGTGTATTAATATCAATAGTTAAACTATACCATTTTAGACCACCCGGGAGATAAAACTGTTAAAGACAGAGATAAAATTTTGTTGATAAAGTATGTTTATCTCGACACGGGACAACTATATAGTTTCAAAAATTCACCGCTGACTGTTGCAGCAGCATCACATAACACTATAAAGGCATGCTGCAAACTTTTGTCATCCCTAAACTACAGCAGAGGGGATGTTTGAGTAACATCAACTTTATGCATTATCCCATACTGCAATCATGTTTACGTGATGAAAGAGTGATCATCAGCCATTTCCAATACAATATCATGCTCGTTCACCCGATCCTTGTGACTTCTAGTTATGGGGTTATTTGAAAAGCAGGGCATATACAAATGAAATTACGGATTTATCAGAAATAAAAAGACGAATTGAAAGAGAAGTCTTATTAATTCTGATATTTAGCAATCTATGTTTCTAATGTAATAAGTAGATTGCAATACGTGACTGAAAGTGAAGGAAAGCACGTTGAAGAGTTTCTTTGTTGCAGCAATAGTGGCACCGTTATAGACCTCTAGAGCGAAAATTGTAACTATTTTTGAAACATTGTCCATAATTTCCCCTGTCAACATAAATGTCTAACATGTGTGCAAAATATTATCAATCTATCTCTAATAAATTTTAGAGCAATATAAAACTAATATGAATCCTGAAAAATGGTTAAATATGCATCTGAAATCAAAATTAATATTTAGAGATAAGGCAAGAATAATTATACTTGTCTCCAAAACTGGGTAAACTTCTAGTTTCTACAGTGTATTGCACGAGTCACTTAGACCTAGCTGGACAAACTAAAAGCAAAATCAAAATTGACAGCTAATTATATTGTTGCAAGGAAACATTTTGAAAAGAAAACATGGGCACAGATTAATAGATTAGTGGTGAAAAGAAGTTTAATTTGGATGTGCCTGATGGATATTATTGGCATCGTTTAAAGAAATATCCTGAGACTGTATATAGCTAACGAATGGGAGGAACCGGAGTTATGGTTTGGGAAAGATTTGCATATGGTGTTAAAGCAAAGATGACTTTTTGAAGGGAACAAAATGCCAATGACTACATTTACTTATTATCAGAATTTTTATTATCCGAATCCCCTTTACTTGCAGGAGGAAAATGGATTCATAACGTAAATGTGATCAAAGGATTTTTTTAAGGAATAAGAAATTAATGTTTTTATTTAAAATTAAGTCTAGCGAACAGTCCGTACTTAAATTTCAACGAGCGTTTATAAAACACTCTTAAACGTAGACTATATTACAACCACATTTTACCAATTTGAAAATGTCTCGCAGCTAAAGAAGCATAAATAGCAATGATACTTTTCAAAAGTTGATCGAATCAATGCATAACAGTGTTTACAATCTTATTAAAAACGACCGAAAAGCAGTAAACTATTAAATAAATTTTTATTAAAGTTTTGAACCAGTGTTATCACATTCATTTTTTGTATTTAACTCAAAATAAAAATAAATTGTTTTTTTAATATGATACTTGCATTTAAATATTGTTTAGCATATTAATATTTGATTGTCATATGATTAAAATAGCAAATAATGCCTGTCCCTAAAGTTTTGAGCTACATTGTTTTCATAGCGTATATATTTGTAGACAAATGGGCGAAATGGCTTTATTATTATTATTATTATGTTGGGTTTATTGGGTTATACTCGGTTTACACCGGTGGCTGTGTACTATGCCGGACCAGAGTCAAGGCATAGCAACCAAAACAAAACTAAAATTAAATAAGTGTGTCAGTGTCAATGTCTGTATTCGGGAATTTCTTAACAATATGGCATGTATTTAATATAGTGGCCTTCTGTAGTGTGATGTATGTATTTCTATTCAATTGTAATGTTTTCAGGCTTTTGTGTAGTGTGGTATCACACCCGTACAGGAGAGAACGACAGGTACAATAAGCACCCTATTCATCCTCCACAGATGCCTTATTTCCTGGGCGAGTTCTGTGTACTTGCTAATTTTTTCAGTGCATGTGTTTTGTACATTGTGAGTGTTTGGAATGGCTATGTCTATAATGTATGTGATTTTATTGTGTTTGTCAATGAGTGTGATGTCTGGTCTGTTGTGGTAAATTGTTTTATCTGTGATTATGGCTCTGTCGTAATACATTTTGTGCGTGTTATTTTCCAATACTGTCTGTGGAATATACTTGTAGTATGGTTCGTGGATGTCTGCCAATTTGTGTTTCTTTGCAAGCTCTTGGTGTATTATATTTGCTACTTGATTGTGTCTATGTAAGTAATCTGTCTGTGCCAAGAGCTTGCAACCAGAAGTGATGTGTTGTATAGTTTCTGGCATGATGTGACATTTTCTGCATGTGTCATTTGTGAGTGTTGTATCTTTGAGTATGTGTTTTCTGTAGTTTTTAGTATTTATGACCTGATCCTGTATGGCAATCATGAATCCTTCCGTTTCCCCAAAGAGTCTAACCAGCTGTTTGACGCAGTTTTGTCAACAAAATCCTGGGCTAGGTCATAAGGATGCCTGCCGTGGAGTGCCTTTCGAGTCACGATTGCTTGATGGTGTCTATGCTTTTTATATGTTGTGTCAAGTCTGTATGATGTGAGTGTAATTATTATTATTATTATTATTATATATATATTTTTCAGGAATTATTTAAATAAAATTTAATAAAGTTTCGTTTTTCATATTTTGAATAATAATACAGTTTTTTTTTTCTATTAAGTTCCGGAAAAGGTTATTTTTAAAACGTACGTGTACTCGGAATTTATTTGAAGATTTGGAAGTTTTTTCGAGACAGGAATTTATTACCTTGCAACAAGAGACCAGTGGATAGAAATGGAAAGAAATACCTTAATTACTCGTAATTTTCCGAATTATCAAAACAATTTGACTGTATTTATGGGTTACAGCTACAACATTTGAAATAATTACCGTTTTCATAGTTAATCTGATTTAGCGGTTCGGTTATTATAATGCCATCTCGGTAATGTCGGTATATTATACTTTGTGTCTCTAATAGATTCAAAAAACCTCATATTTTAAGAAAAATGTCTTACGTACAGTGTATTAATATCAATAGTTAAACTATACCATTTTAGACCACCCGGGAGATAAAACTGTTAAAGACAGAGATAAAATTTTGTTGATAAAGTATGTTTATCTCGACACGGGACAACTATATAGTTTCAAAAATTCACCGCTGACTGTTGCAGCAGCATCACATAACACTATAAAGGCATGCTGCAAACTTTTGTCATCCCTAAACTACAGCAGAGGGGATGTTTGAGTAACATCAACTTTATGCATTATCCCATACTGCAATCATGTTTACGTGATGAAAGAGTGATCATCAGCCATTTCCAATACAATATCATGCTCGTTCACCCGATCCTTGTGACTTCTAGTTATGGGGTTATTTGAAAAGCAGGGCATATACAAATGAAATTACGGATTTATCAGAAATAAAAAGACGAATTGAAAGAGAAGTCTTATTAATTCTGATATTTAGCAATCTATGTTTCTAATGTAATAAGTAGATTGCAATACGTGACTGAAAGTGAAGGAAAGCACGTTGAAGAGTTTCTTTGTTGCAGCAATAGTGGCACCGTTATAGACCTCTAGAGCGAAAATTGTAACTATTTTTGAAACATTGTCCATAATTTCCCCTGTCAACATAAATGTCTAACATGTGTGCAAAATATTATCAATCTATCTCTAACAGTTTTGTCTCTATAGTGGTCTAAAGTTGTATATTTTAATTATAGACATTCTGTATACCTGGTATGTATATTTATATACATAATAATGTAATAATTTAAAATTTGGAGTCTATTCGGGATGAAATAATAAGAAAGATCTTTTATTGTACTTTATTGCAGATAGGCTTAAATATAATAGACTAAAACTTACAGTTTCTAATTAAACATAAGTAATATTGTATATATTACAATACCTAATAGTCAGTTGACAAACAATTTTATTTCTTCTCGATTAAGTACAGAATAAACTGTAAATAATTTGAAGATTTCAAGTTTATTAAAAAAGTTAATTAAAATCGTAGATAATTAACAACTTAATTAAGAAAGAATTAAAACTAACAGAGATATAAAGTTTTATCATATAATTTACTCATTATCATTCAGTCGAATCGTAAAACTTTCATAAGCTAATTATAGTTTTTTCCCCCCTTAGAATCAATATTTCCTGTATTTTCTTATTATATTGATTTCTTATTCACAACATTTATTTAATATTCTTTAATTTATCAATACTTTTGATATTATTGAATAATTTTAATTAATAAATTGTATCTAATAAAAAATTACTATAATTAATAAAAACAATTACTAAGACTCTTTTCTTATAATGAAATGAAAAAGAAAATTGAAAATTGTCATTGACAAACTATTTATTTTATCTTCTTCGTCACTGATATTGCTGAATGCCAATGGAGGATTTATCTGTTTGCATTATTATTTAAGTTTTGTTTGTTTGATGATTTTTACCTTGTATTATAAAATATTTTATTTTTATACAGGTTTTTGTAGATTCCTTGTTTCAAACGAAAATCAATTTTATCAATCTGAATTTAATGGTTTAGGATGAATGCTTTTAAACAAATCCATGCTTTTAATAAGAATTTTTAAATAATTGTATTTTTGACGGCAGATTTGCTACTGTTTTAAGGTGCCATGTCACTCATTAGAGTAAGTCGAAACTACGTAATAAAGTTTAAAAATTCCTATTTTATTACTTATCAGTTCATTAATTTTACACAAAATATATCAAATCATTAGCTCTGTTACAATAACAAACACGTGTAAATTTTTTCAACAGTATTGTCTTTAAAAAATCTTAAAATAAAAAAATATATAATATATACCTACCCTATCAGGTCTCAGTACATCGTAGACATAGTGAACAATTTTCAATAAAGCTTGCATTATACCAGAGGGATAAGTTTTATAGAAAGCAAAGTAATTACACCGTCTATCTAGCATAATACAAATACAATACAAGCTTTATAGAAAATAGTCCACTATGTGTAATGTAACACATAATAATAATAAGGAAGAAAGGTAGATAGAGATAGAGCACAAAAATTATTTTATTCGTAGGTAAAAAAGAAGTAATTGTCTTTTGACGCAGCGCGTGTTAATTATACATAATGCATTAAAAGACAATCACTTCTTTTTTTTTTATGAACAAATTATTAAATTGAGAAGAAATACTATGTCTATCGGTTAATTTTACTTACGAATCAAATAATTTTTGTCCTCTATCTCTATCTATCTTTCCCTCTATCGCTCTATTCCCTCTATCTTTTAGCATCTTTGAAATCTTCATGACTATATCTCTTCTATTTTGGCTACTCGAACAACTAATAAAACTCAGTTGTCTATTTCTTTTTTACTTCATTTTTTCTTCTAATTTTATATTTTGTTCATTTCATTTTCTTTTTCTATTCAACATAATATTGTGAAATTTATTTATTCCAATTTATTCCAGTTATACGTTTATAACAAGTTGGAACATTTTTTTTTCTTCTTAGAATTTTAGAGAGAGTTCATATTAATATTAATTATATTTTTTATTTTTATAAGTTATGAAGTATAATTATATTGACATAAAATTATGTGACTTTTAACTGTAGTTTTATGTTTAGTTTTTATATTTTTCATCTTTAATTTTATCTTTTTCCATTTGCTAATTACTCTTCGTTAGTTTTTGTTTTGTTATTTTAAATAATTTAAACTTTTTTTCGTAATTAAGCTACTAAATAATGACATTTTCACTTGCTTTTTTGAAATGTTGATTAGACTTAATTGCTACTGCGTTTTTTCCTAATCATTGTTGATTTTGTTCCCCCCCCTGAATTTTATTATCGCTCGTGTCTATCGCTGATTTGATATAGTTTTTTGGTATATTTTAATTACTTGTTTTTGTCTCTTTTGTGAATTGTTAAATTAGAAAATGGTGATAAAATAATCTACACATAACTTTAACAATCTTAATTTTTGTGATAACTAAAAGACTAACATTTAAATGTTGAAAAATTGATTTAGTCTGTGCATAAATATAGAGATATCCGCACTTAGTACGGAGCAGTTATGTATTTTACAAATATGCATTTTATTTAAAATTTTTTAACATAATTACATGTTTAACAAATTACTAAGGTAATCAATAAGGATATTGCATTTAACAAACCTGTCTGTAAGACAAACATTATATTCTATATATCTTAAGAAAAGTTTTATATTTTGATGTAACAATATTATATGAAAACATTCATACGAATACGAAGTATGAAAAATATTGCTACTATTATACAAAATTTTTCATAGTGACATATATTAATTAAGCTAATAATTATTGTTAAAAAATTGAATATTAAAGTAAATATTAAAAGAATATTTTATTAACTTGCTTGTTTTCAAAATAATTTTTTATTTTTATTTTTTGAAATAAACAAATTTTAATTATTTTAGTCACTTCTGAATTAGTTAATGAAAAAATCCAGCTATAAATTGCTTAACTTTCCCGGCAACATTTGATGGCGCCATCTGTTATGATATTTTATTTTTAAAATTTTTTATATTTTCAACTATTATAAAATGGCAAAAAGCTTAATTTTGAGGGTAGGGATGGGTTTTATTAAAAAATTGTAAATGCTAATAACGAATAAAATCGTCATTAAGTCTGACCCAACTCGAGATACACACCACCGGGAGGTGAAATAATCCTCCCAATCAATCTTTAACCAGAAAAATTTAATATCATCAATTCCCCTAATATACAAATATCCTTGCAAAATGTCAGATATTTTCGACAAAAAACACAGGAGTTATTAAGCTTCAAACAGGGTGAAAAAATCGTACCCTCACACACTAATATTCATACATACAGAAAAAACTTCCGAACGTTTTTTACATTTCTCGACGTTTCAAGGTTCCTCGAGTCCAAAAATATAAAAATCTGGGGAGGGGGTCATTCTTTGATCGATCGCCATACCTTCCCTCAGTTATATATAACAGCTGGAGAAGTATAAACATTGTATAAAGTAAAAATAATGAAAGTATTTTATGATTTTTTTCCTCAATTCAGTTGCAGGTTTTATAAGTTATATTTAGAAATTATTGGCTTTTAACAAATATTTTCTATCTCATACGATAAATATCTCTGGTTAACAAGAGTATTGCTTCGATAAAAATTAATTAAACATTTTAAAAGTATATTTACTTCTAAACAATTGAAACTAAAGAAACTATTTAAGGAAACTAAAAATTGTTTAAGGGAACCCGGGGCAGAATGGGGTACCCGAATGGAATGGGAAAGACGATTTACATATGAAAGAGAGATGAGGGAATTGGTTCGCTCCCTGTCCTACACTCAGACTGCGACAACACGTCAGTGTGAATACTTGGTTACCGAAATTCGCTTTGTTGTTGACCAGTAAAACCTTGCACCGTGATTTTTTGATGAAATTACAAGTGTATCAATATTAAAACAATGAAAGTATATGGTATATTTTATAATTTAACCAAATTTATATAGTCTAATTTATTAAAGATTTGTTTGTATTTTTAGAATGAAATAACGCAAAAAGTAATCATATACTTTTTCTCTATTTAATTTTTAGAAGCATGTGTTTTGGGGCACAATGGGACGGTTTCCCATAAAGGAAAAGGAAAAAAACCAAAGTCTAGTAAAAAAGAACAAGGGAATGATTACTCGGAAGGAGAAGATAATACGACTTGCCTTTACTGCATCGAGGCTTACTCACAGTCGATTGAGGGTTGGTGTTCATGTGTCGTATGCAAAAATTGGACTCATATGTCTTGTGTGGGTTTTGACAGCGACGATGACGATTCCGTGCTGGTTTGCGAGCTTTGTAAGCAACAAGACTAATATTTTTTCTAATATTTGAGCACTAATCTCATACCCCATTCTGCCCCAAGTGCGGGGCGGAACGGGATTGGGCAAGTTTTCTTTAATGATTTATTTTTCATTCAAAATTATTGATTTTTTTAATGTAATTTAAATAATTGTGTGCCAAATCTGATAAATAAAGGATACAATGTAATATTTTTGTTATTTTTCTTTTATTGTTGACATAATTTTAACTTCTTCGTTAGCTACCCGATTCCGCCCCGGGTTCCCCTACATTATTGAAAAATGTTTCCGGTTACCGAACCATCATAAGTTACAACTCGTTATAAACTTTTCAAAAGACCGAAATATTCCATTATATTCCTCTTAGAACATTGTATATTTAAATCCAATTCCATTAATTTAAATTCACTTTATTGATTCCAGAAATTAGAACGTTGTTTTTAAATACTATTTGTCAAATTTACATTTTAAAAAATTTATAAACTATTTTTAAATTAACTTTCCGTGGTTATTACTAAAGTTCGAAGTTTTGGGTGTACAATTTTATATGAACGTGCCGATTTTTCACAAAATGGGTGCAAATAAGTGCAGATATCCAAAAATAATCAGTTTTTCTTTCGTAACAAAGCATATGAATAAATTAATAATTACACTTCATTAGACATACATCGTGAACATTGTTTGGAAGGTTTATTTCAATATACCTATAGTCTAAATAATACCAGATGATCATTCATCATCATCGCTACTTTCTTTAGCGCATCAGAAGTTATTGTAACTAACTACTTTCAGCTTCTCTATGTTTTAAAACGAAAGTCTTTTTTTATTGGCAGTATGTCCCTGAAATGTCGAAAATAAGCGTTCCACGTCTGCTGATAGGAGCTGCACAAACTTTGTCTTAATTTTGTACTCTAAATTTGCATTTGGATACACAACATCGTTTATGTCTGGATTTTTCCGCTTTGTACCAACTCCACATCCACAAAACCATCCATGGAGATGTGCTCTTTTTCCATAGTATTCCATTGATCATCTTTGGAAGAATTTTTGGTTTCCATCCTCTTTATGGCTTCTTTAAAGCTTTAAAACTGTGGCCGGCAAACAGTTCCCCTTCTACATCCCTGCATCGTACAATTTTTTTCATTTTCTTTACAGCTTCAGAATAAGAATCATCAAGACTTAAGATGAATTTTGTGATCTTCATATAATTCTCACAGTACATCTGTTTTAACTCATGTTTTTACTTGGTGACTACAGGCTCTGGTGATAATGGTGTGATTTAACGGTACAACTGAATTCTTTCTGGTGCCTTTAGTAACAGTTTTTTTTATGTTTGAAATGAACTTATTTGCAATCGAGTATTCTAGCTGGACGGCTCCATATACACGCTATATCACTCAGAAGTGAACTCGTCTGAGAAATGACATTGTGCTGTGATTGGTTGGAGATAAAAAGAACGTACAGTAGACCCCCTATAACGCGGTAGATACGTTCCTTGTTATACGAATTTCGCGTTGTAGGAATCCTTAAATACATGAGCCAATCGCAGCCCGACACGTGTGGAGTTTACGGACTACGGCTGTTTGAAAGGTTTTCTTCCATAAAATTAATCGATTCTAGACTAATTCGATTTAACATTTCCAAAATACGTATAATTTTTTGGGAATAATCCATATAAACTATGCTATAAACAAAAAATTGTAGGATTACTTACTGAGTGTGCACCGTTCGACGTCACTATTGCTTAAGCTTGTGTTCGTCACGGAGCAGCACACCAAACGGCGGCCGCGATTTCTGATGTCATTTTTCTGCGAAAAATTCGTTGAACTTTGGAGACATCATTAATAGAAATAATTTTTTTTATGGCCGTTGAATAAGAAATGTTTCTTTCACAAGAAATGTATAAAATTACAGTACTGTATTAGACTTATGGTATCTAATTTACATACTGTACAGCCGATAGTAAACTCAACTTACCCGCCTAAACTCTCCGTAGCGTGGCGTTGGACGGCGGAAAGTAGTTCGGCTGCTCGTCCGCGATGACGAGTTGGCGATGACGTTTTACCGCGTTTTACGAGTCCCTTTTAGCGTCTTTATACGAATACCGTCGCAAGTTTTTCGCCGCGTTATAGGAATCTACGTTATAGGAACCCGCGTTGTAGGGGGTCTACTGTATTTACATAATTATCGCAACAGTGTTGAATCTCTAAATGCAGAATTTAGCAAAATTATTGTTTCCCCTCCGCTTATGTTTAAGCTTTAAAATACTAAAGTTATTGCAAACTGGATGTATTTTGGTGCAAAGTAATAAGATTGGTGCAGACTTATAGTTTAGGTGCATTTTTTGCTTCCTACTATACCAAAAAATGAATGTCTTTATTTCCAGTGTCAGTTTATCATGCCTCATCGTTTTATAAAATGGGTGCTACACACAAAGTTTCGTACCTTAGTTATTACCCTATTTTTATATACCGTGCCTAATTATACAATGTTTACTTAGCGTTCCTCTGAATGCTTTAAACTATTCTTTTTAGGTTCATTTTGTTTAACAGTATTTTCAAATTGTTCCACACCGTTTTTTTTATTTATTATATTAATGTATTTTCATCGTTTATGAAAAAACGATAAATGTATATTTGTTATAAGATTCTACTTTTCTCCTTTCCTCTGTATTCTTATATTAGGACACGCTTCGTTCATTTTATCTTCACTTTTTTGTTCCACGCCTATTTCATAAAAGCTGTATCTACCATTTTTACTTTTCTGGCTGTTATACATAAAAAAGGAAAGTATGGCGATCGATCAAAAATAATCCGATAATTTTACATTTTTGTAATAAGACCTTGAAACAACGAGAAATGCAAAAATTGAGGGTTTTCTGTTTGTAAGGCTGTTAGTATGTGAGTGTAGGTGTGTATGTGTGTTGAGGCATGATTTTGTTCTCCCACGTTGAAGCTTGATAAATCCTATGGCTTTTGTCGAAAATTTCTGAAAATTTGCAGGGAGCTTTATGTATTAGAGAGACTGATACTATTAAATTTTGGTGATTAATTAAAGGTTAAAGGGGTGCGGAGATCATGTGTCATATCTCGGGTATGTTCGGACCTAAAGTTTTATTCATTATTAGCATTTACAATTTTTTTTATAAAACTCATCTCTATTTTTAAAATTAAGCTTTTTTGTCATTTTATACAGAATATAATAATATTAATTTAATTAAAACTATAAAAAATTTTAATTAAAATTTCATGACAGATGGCACTATACACAATTTTAAAGTTTGGCCGGGAAATCTAATCAACTCGTTGCTGGATTTTCCATATTGCTATCGATTTATACTGTTAATCCACTCTTTTCTCTATGGATTGATATGTAAATCCTACGTAGAAGAAACTGTTGTTGGCTTTGATGAATTGCTGATCGCTTCTTTCTCATTGTTAAGAAGTTTTCCTTTTAACTCCTATCGTGTACTCCTTTTCCACGCATTTCGCTGCCATTCCTGAAACCCTTTTCCTCGATACTTTCGGTATTTGTTCTTTGTAATCGTTTTAGTGATGCTATTAACTATTTTTTTTTTTTTTTTGAAAGCCGAGTTTCAATGCTAAACTTTTGATCCTTTTTAATTCTATAATTCTATCTTGTATGTTGCTTGAATGTGTTAATGCTCTTGAGCATGTTCGCCAAAACTTTTATGGCTGGGTAAAATTGATAACAATTGTCATAAAATTGATAACAATGTCACAATAGCCATTGTGACATTGTCATAAAATTTTTCGTGTATCTACTGTACAGTACGTGTCAATCGCATTTTCTTTGTGGAACACTTTCGTACATAAATTCTGCCTTTCTTATAGATAGATAAATCAAGGAAGTTAATGTTGTTACAATTATTATCCGTTAGTGAAAAGGTAATCCCTATTTTGGTTTCGTTTATGTTTTTGTATTAGCTCTTGGTGTTTCCTTTTCTGTTCCATATTATTAATACGGCGTCCATAAATCTTGCCACGTATTTTATCTCTTTTTTGAATTTCTGAATACTGTTCTTGTGTCCATTTTAAACAATTTCTGCTATATCTTCCGATATTAGTAACCCCATTAGGACATCTCTTTTTGTATTGTATATAAAACTTATCATCCCATTTAAAGTATGAAATATTATAATTAAGTTTATATAATCTGCTATAACCTTATAAACAATCTCTAGTGCCATTTTTCCATATACACAATCTGCTATTGCCGGTGATATTAGTACTAGAACATCGTGCCACTTTGACGTATCGAGATAGGAGGCGGAAAGAAAAAAGCGATTCTTGCACTTGTTAGGCACAGCGGAGACGATTCTTGTACAGTAGAACCTCGATTATCCGCCCTAATTGGGGACTGGGGTTGGTCGGATAATTGAAAAGTCGGATAACCGAAAGGTATGAAAAAATCCATTATTAGTGTAGTATATTATTATATCCCATGTAATTAGTATATTAGTATATCGCTATTAACCTATTTTGCGTTGAATTTTCATCGATGTTAAGCCTAACAAAAATTTTTTAAAATAATAATCGTCGCTATTGTATCGTTAAAAATTAGAAAATTAAGCTTCGTTTAAATACTGGCTCCCTTTCATGGTCGAATGAGTGTTGCCAGCTAAAACACGTAAAAATAATATTAAAGTAGCCAAGACATAGCCAAATATTGTAGCGCCACATCACTAGCGGACATTTGAAATTTGCCGACTAGGACGGTCGGTTAACCGAGGGGTCGGTTGATCGGGGGCGGATAATCGAGGTTTTACTGTACCTATATATGTGGCTGGACTTGTTGGCACTAGGGGCAAACTTAAATATAGCGCCTTTTGAATAAGACTTTCATTAGCCTGTTACAAATTTAAAAATTATAAAATAACTTTTTATTAATATAAGACATATTATATTTTTATATCAATAGTATAATTTTTCATTTTTGTGTGTGACAGTTTCTTGAGAATTTATTAGTTCGCCTATGTAACAATTTTGAAATTTTGGTGCCCGATCATATTGGTGCCTTGGGCAAGTACTCTCTCTGCTCCTGTTTTCCACGATCCTACTTGTTCAGTACTGTACCTTCCGGCCACGGGAGAGGCGATTCTGCATTGACCAGGTACGGAGAGGAGATCCAAGAATAAACCAATCACCATCGATTGCTTTGTTGTTTTTACGCATCTATTTTCCGTTAGGCGCACGCAATGCTGTTTTTTTTTTTTTTCCTCTTAAATTCCGTTAGGGGCACTCAATCGATTCAGGAACAATGGATGTTGTTGTCACTTTGATTTCCCTGTATAACGAAAGAAAAGTCATGGAATCATCTCTTTTTTTAATTTACATGGACCCTGACTACATTTTTGAACTCCTCATCACAATCAATGGAAAATGACAAAGTTTTATCAAAATCGGCCCATCAGATTTTGAGAACGAATTCAATTCTATAAGCTCGTAGAAGACGTTGGGAAATCGTCCGACAGAGTCGCACGATTCCTGAGATATTTCTTTGTTGCGTGCGCTCATGCTACGACATTGGATCTCGAAAATGAAGTCATGAACCCCCATTTTTTATTACAGTTTTGGATCGCAATAAATGGAAAATGGCAAAGTTCTATCAAAATCGATCGTTGAAGTTTTGAGATGGAACGAAATATTGTAAACTACATATAAGAGACTCCGCTAACGCTCTGTCTCAATTAAAAAGAACAAACTGACATAGTTAGACAGTCCGCCAGCTCCACTCTGACCTGCTTGATGCTTTCTACGACTTGTTTAGAGCTGTATATTTCGCTTTAAAATTTACTGACGTTAGGAAATTACGTATTGCTTTCTCCATGTTTTAGTTGCGTATAATTTAACACTGGTCTCATAAGTTAGTTCTTTTTATCTGTTTTCACTATTTCGAATAGCGGAGGGACTCTTGTACAGTACTCGTCGACTTACTTGCTCATAGAAATACTGGAAGATCTTTCTTCTCTAGTACAAACCTCGATCACTTTTGATGTAATCTTTTTTGTAGGCTTGTTATCCCATGTTCCTGCTTCTGTACATTCTATATACTCTTTTATTTTTATTTTATATGACTTTTTACTGTTAAAAGTAGAGACTCTTGTTTTGTCTGTATACAAACAGACTTGTCATTTTCTTCACAGCATGTTTTTGCTCTTTGACAGGTTTGTAACATTTTGTTCTCTTGTTTTTGTTATGGCACTTCTGTAACATCTTGGATACCATTTTTATTTACTCTGGCTGTTTGCCTCGCTCTCTAGCTGTAATTAATTGCAAGATTTTATAATTTCGCTACTGCTTTCATTATTTTGACCCTTCCTTGTGGTATGAATTTGTTTCCTTATCTGAGGACTGTTGTGAGGACACCCTGACTTACCTCCGTTCCTTCTCGAAAAACTTCGCTATTTGCATATTCTCCATTTTACTTATTTCAAGTTTGTAAAAAATACTTTTTTCTTTACATACTCTATTAGACATTAAGAAGAAATGTGTAATCTGTTTCTTATATCGATCTTTTTTTATTTTATATGCAGTTTTAAATGGAAATTTATAAATAATTATTTTAATTATTTAATAGAAATTATATAAGGTTTATATAATAATTATTTACTTAAAAATACAATAAAATTAAACTTAGAAATCATTTAAGATAAATATTCATTTCTTCAAACTAAATTATCAGTAAATTGTAAAACTCCAACATGAAGTTCGGAGAAAAATATTTTTCTTATTTCTGTTCTTGGAAAATTACTCGCTGAGTTGTTTGAAATGTAATTATTGAAAAAAATCTTTTAAATATTAAATTAAAACCTTTATATTTATTTACATGCTTGTATTATATTACAAAATAAAAATATATATTAGTTGCAAGCTTAATACGATGTATAAATGCAGATAAATTAATAAAGTTTAATAGTTAACGTATTAAATATTATTTTTATATTTTCTTCTATAAAAATTAACACAATTAATGAAAAATTAAAAATATTAATTTAAATTTTTGAAAATTTTCAAACAAAAATTTAATTTTAATTTAATAACGTTTGAAAGAATTACAGAAGAATTGCTATTTCGTTTTGCCAAGTAAATAATTGCAGGTTATTATTAAAAATAACAATTGAAATAATTGGAATGATTTAAATTTATTATATTTGTTTAAAGTAATAAACTTTTTATAGTTAATTTATTACGTAAAAGTAACAAAAGATGGCGTTGTTCAGCATATTTTTTACATACAAGCTAAGCAATTGCATATCAATTATACATAAGACAATAAATATAATATTAAGCATAGAATTAATATATTAAATATTTAAAAAAGTCATTTATAAAAAATTATTGACAAGTTTCGACTATTATAAACATACATTAAATTATTTATTATTTCTATTACAAATAATAAATTCTACGTAAAATTATTATATTACAAAATAAATATTGTACTAAAAGCTAATTTAGTTTTAAAAATGTATTAAATAAATACATGTCTCGAATAGAATAAAAGTAAAATTAACATAGATATGAGTTAGTCTTTCTTCTGTGGAAGCCCATGCTTCCAGAGAAAGGGGGAAAAAACGCTTCCTTTATTCATGAGGGACAGAGGACACATATCCCCACCAATATTTTTGCACCAGAAAATTGTTCCCTTCTAATATATATATACCATAGTAAAATAATTTTGTTTTACTCATTATTATTGACCCAACCCCCAATATATTGTACATACAGATCGACAATGATGTCTGGAAGAAGTCAATTCTTTAACTTTCAACAAGCTAAGGTTCATTTAATGTAAAAAATTTAAAAAAGAATAAAACAGGGACTCTAAAAAGAAAAAAAAATTAAAAAAAAATAAATAAATAAAATTTTAACGTGTGGCATTACAAATTATTCATTGTGTTAATTTCTAATTAATTTCTTAACCTAATTAAATTGTTTCCACGAATCGTTCGTCTATCATAATATTATTATAATTTTTCAGTTGCAATTAACAAAAGCAGTAAATGCATGTTATAAAATTAATAAAAAATTATATGTTTATTATCTTCCGTCTAAATTATAAAAAAATAATTAATAAATTTTAACGAGTAAACATTTTTTGGGGAGTAAACAATGAGTAAACATTTTATTTTAAAAAAGTAAATAAATACACTATTTGTAATATATGTTAAGTGGTATATTTCCATAAAGAACGGAATATAAATATTGTTAAATGTCAATTCATACGAAAAATTTATAGATTATTTGATGTTACATTTATGTAATGTCAAAGTCAATACAACTAGTACCTTTGCGACATCACCATTTGGTAGCAATTAATAATTAAGATAAAAATTGTAATCGACGATGTTATTTAAACGTCCGGACAATTAATACAGTAAAATAAAAATACAGTTAATTTACATCACGAATAGCAACAAAACTTTCAACATTTTCATAACAGTTTGGTTAGATATTAATTCTAAAAAAAATTGATAAAATTACATTAGATTAAACAATTTTAGATTAAAATTTGAAAGGATCAATTTTGTTAATAATAGTGTATCAGTTCGGATTTTAACACGGCAGAGAAAAACAGGAAAAAACTTCAAATTCAAAACCAAATCTATTTTAATTTTAATTCAAACTACAATTATTAATTAAATATTAGTGGTTTTGTAATTTATTCTCTCCCAAAATATGTAAAAACTGCGTTAACATCTTTTATAAAAGTAAGAAAAAATGGCTCAAAATATAGGGGAGATCGGGGCAACTTCGGCATGCGGGGCAAGTTTGTCAAGCGCTTTTTTTAAAAAACAAATTAAAAGGAGACTTTGGTTATAGGTTAGGCAGTTGAGTTTTATTGGTGGCTTGTTGAGTGTAGTGTTTTTATTGTTCTCCAACAAGCGTAGTTGAATTATCAAGCAAATTTTCATTTTCGTTCAATTCCATATAATATTTTTTTTCCATTTATATTGAATTGGCAGGTTTTGTTATAATTCCATGATAACGAAAGTTACTTTTCCTGTTAGAAGGATGTAACTTCAACTTATTCACGTGGCCAGATCGTGGCTTGGCATTCTGTTCTCAGGGTTGTACTTAATGTTTCGAAATCATGACTAGCGGGGTAAGATCGGCAACATAAAGCCACATTAGAAGCAAAGGATAAAAATCAAACAGATGATAAATGAAAACATGTTTGCATTTGTTATTCATGTATATATGTCTTTGAACTTGCATTTCGTTGTAATAATATTAAATGGGTGTTGGATTTGTATTTCTTTGTTTTAATAGTGAATTCCAACTTATACATTGTTAATAACATAATTTTATATACGTGCCTATCTTGCCCCATTACTGTTGCCCCTATACCAGGGGCAACTTTAATAAAAATAATTAAAATAATTACAACTTTACAAAAAGAGAGAAGTTGCCGATCTTGCCCCTATACCCGGGGCAACTTCGTCAATTTCTCTCTTCTTGTAAAGTTGTAATTATTTTAATTATTTTTATTTCCAAACTGATTTTAACCAGTTCTATAGTAAGGTAACATTCCAATAGACAATATGCAAATTTTTTTTTTCAGTTTACAGCAGTATTTATTACACAAAATTTAAGTAAAGCTTAACATGCCGATCTTGCCCCGATCTCCCCTATAAAAATTACTTTCCTTACCACTTAAAAAAAATTTTTTTTCGCTCTTTTTAAATAAAAAAAATCTATATCTATAAAAGATCAACTAGCTAATGTTTTAATTAGGTTCATGTGATAATGACGAACATTAAAGAAGACTCCTTTTTTTATTTGCGTTTGTCATCAATTTCCATGTATTTTTAATTCAGACAATTTTAATTCTGTTTTTAAAGCTAATTTTTTTTTTATAAATCTAAAGCTAAGGTTTTTGTTACATTGTTATAAGTATTTGTAAAACAACAAATAATCAATCAATAATTTATCAATAAAAACAGATATATTTTTATTGAAAAACATTTTTATTAAAATTATTTCACTATCTAGTTTGAATTTATTTAGTTATCTTTTCTTTATCATTGAATTTAGAGTGTGTTACAGTTGTTTATAGATATCCTGCCCTTCTAAATGAAATTTTTTCAAGATATTCAATAAAAAAATCATTTCTGTATGAAATTTTTATGTTATTTCCTTAATAATTTTCAAGAATTTCTCTCTATATCTACTCTCTCTCTCTCTCTCTCTATATATATATATATATATAATATATACATGTTAATGCTATATGTTAATGCTAATGTTATATATAACATTATATATATATTTTAATAGGTTTATTAAATATTCACAATTTTTATTTATTATTCTGATTGATTAAATTAATTGTAAAAAGTACTAAATTGAATAATACTGGATACTACAATAATAAAAAGAAATTGGATAACACTACAAGAAAAACATAAGAGATTGAATCATTGATAAAATAAAATACAAATAGACAATTGATTAATATACAATGAAGAATTAAAATGTTATATAAAGTAGCAAAATATTGTCTATAAATTTATTATTTTGAATTTTAAACTTTTGTAGAAATAAGTATAAGAATAAAGAAATAAAATATGCACATTCTTGCAAAATAATGACATTTAAACGTTATTATGTTATGTAATATTTAATAAAAGCATGTTATAATGAAAAATAACATTAACATAAATAATATGTCTTCATTAAATTATTACATTATATTTATTTTCTAATGATAAAGCTTGCCAAATTAATTAATTCCATTAAATAGTAATTATTCACTCATGTACTGTACATCATCATATAGCGTTAGAATTAAATACGTATGAACTATAAATTACATAATTCATTTCTGTTAATTATTTAATTAATTATCCCTTTAGAATATTATATAAAGTAAACTAGTGAACTATATATTTTCAGTAATATTATTTTGATCAATTATAAGAAACGTGGAAGTATTTATCTATAACGATTTTCTAAAGGATAATTTATAAATTCGAACGATAGCTTGTACTATAAATAAAGAACAAGTTTGTAGAAATCTACTCTTTAGAAATACAAAAGGATTTATGAATTCTTTCTAATCGTAAATTGTTTTGGGCCAAGGACCGTAACTGACGCCAAATGTGACGTCAGATGTTTTTAACAATATATAATAGACATTCATCATTCAAGTATTTTGGACATCTCCCAACATTAAACAACTATACAATTTTTGAATTGAACTATGAAATTCATAAAAATTCTAAATGACGTGCACATGAACATAATGATTTTAATACGCAAAGAGTACTATAAACATACAAGAACAAGATAATGAACAGAAAATATTTGAATATTTTTCATTACGACAAAATTTAATGTATTTCAAATATTTATACAAATAATTTTGATTTAATGAATTATTTATATATATTCAAAATGTTAACGAAGTTAATTTGAACTATTTCACATTAGTTTGCTTTAAATGAAGAAAGCGATGTTTCTTTGTGTTTTAATGATACATTTTTAATAAAGGATTTACAATTTAGAAAAAAAATTAATATGTTTTATTTTAAAATCGCTAGTTTTGTTAATAATTATTTTAAATAAATTACAGATGAGAGTAAATATATATGTACAAAATAAACGAAAACTAACTCATGGATAAACGTTACCAAACCAAGGAAACAATAATCGATGACAGATGGAAGAAAACATGACAAGGTATGTTATACCGAACAGAAAAATTCTATAAATAGAATAAAATCTTCTTTTTTCAATCATCACTTTTAATCTATAAATTTATCAAGTTATCTTTTATATAAATTAACTAAATGTATTCCAATAAAACATATATTTTATTTTATAATTTTAAATGGATTTTATGATACCGAATGTAATATAATTAATTAAAACATTTTTTTTCTGTCATTTATAAAAACAGAAAATGTGTTTTTAGATGCTATATTTAATTCCTCTTGTGTTATAAGAAAAAAAAATTATATTTAATTATATATACTTGTTTTGTTGTAAGATTATTGACCGTATAATCCAAACAGATTGCATTTTTCCCTAGATATTTCTCCTTTAATAAATATGAATTAATTAGCAGAATGTTATTAACCTCGCAGAGAATTTCTTACATATTTTTTCTTAAATAATATATCAGAAATTTAAACATTATTTTTATTTTATTTTCGCATGACGTTCAACACGATATTTTAAAAATTTGATAACATAAATATTTTTATTTTACTAGATAATTTAAATTCCAAATAAATTTAAAAAATATCTACAATTTATAATTAATTTTTCTTAATTAAAAAAAAAACGGAAAAAGAAATAAGATTAATTGACCAATTATAAAAATTAATGCCAACTTCTGCCACTAGATGACGGGTTAGAAATTCTTATATAACGGTTTCACTTAAATATATATTAAAATTATTAATCGATATAAAAGTTTTTAACGGTTAATTTTAATATAATTTCGAAAATCAGCGTGATGTAAACGTTTTTTCTTTTTTTATTTCGCTTTTAAATAAATTTCATATTGATAGATAAGAAGTATTAAAAGTCGTATACGTCACCGATCAATCAACCAATCGGATAGGAGTTGTCACCTAGACAACCGGCCGTTATGATTCCCAATTGTGATATTAAAGGAAGAGATCCAGTGAAAGAGGAAGGTTGTTGTTAGCGTAGCTCTCTATGTTTGGACGACTGCAAGCGGTTGCCTAGCTCTAGTATTATTATAGGCTTTATGTAAATGCTAAAGGCCAACAGATAAAATGTCTTACAAGTCTAAAGGAACAAACAATGTCGATGTACAACGATTTGGAGGTAAGTGATTATTTAAGTCGCCATCTTGGTATTGTTGATTGCATTTTTCGTTTCTTTTAACTTGATAAATACATTACCATTATTGAAAATGACAAATAACTAAAGAAAAATTGTTAATCTATAAATAACGCGGCTCTCCATCTTCATCTTCTAGCACAAACTGTTGATTCTTTATGATTAAATGATTATTGAAGTTACGAGTTTCTTAATGAATTTCCTTCATATTATGGCTTTATAATTTGTAATAACATTAAGCTAAATAAAAAAAAAGAAGGGGGAAAAAACATTAAAATAATGTAATTCACAATGCAGAAACTGGATAGCATTCAAAACCTATATAAAATAGGACAGTTAAAAAAGAAAATAATAATAATAAAACAAAAATTCCTTCATTTTTAAAAGAAATTTCTTAATTTAGAAAATGCAAGTAATTTTAAATTTTAATTCGATTGAACAACCAATTAATAATATATAAAACAATTAGGTTAAGCAGAATGTTAATTAAGAAACTTTTAATTTTATTTCCTGTTCAGTTAATCATTTTGACATTTGCCAAATATACTTAGACATTAACAAGAAAAGGTGACAGAAATTATTGGAAAATTTTAATTTTAACATAGAATTATCATTATAGCATTTTTTTTCGTGTGTATATCGTTGAAATGTTTAAAATTTAATAAATAATAAATCAAGGTCTTAACTTTTATCTTGATTTAAACTTTGTAGCTTATGCTAAGTATTAAAAACTTTAAATATTCTATTTAAGTTAATAATTTATTTTCTTTAAATTTTAGATGTGTTCTAAATATTTAAGTAAAAGAACGTATTTATATTTTTGAAAATTTTTTACTTGAAAGTTTTATTTTATTATATATTAATAAATGCAAATTAAAAATAAAAGTAATTTAATATATTTGATTTAATTTAGAATAAAAAATTGGTATAAATTAAAAACCGAAATCACAAATTATTTAGGCTAAATATTATATAATTATAAATATAACAAAAAGAAATAAAAACAATAATAAATATTCATTTAATTATTATAAAAAAAGTGTGCTTTTTTAATGATTAAAAAATTCCTAAGTAAGTAAATGGGTAAATATGAATAATTAATTATAATTAGATGCTAAAATTAAAACATTAAGAATTAGATAGTGTATCTTTTATGAGTATTAAAACCGATATAAAATATTTATCATTTATTATAGCTATTATAATTTAAAATTTTCAAATATGAATAAATAAAAATTTAAATTTATTATCTGAATTTGAATCATTAATTTATTTAGCTACAAACTCTATCAACGAATTTTGTATTTAAATTAAGTAATAAAATATTGTAATTAATTAATTTTTTGAGTTTAAAAAATATTTACTCTTGAGTGAAAATGTAATTTTATTTTAAAAAAATAGTTAAAAGTTCAGAATTAACAAAAAGATTTTTTATTAAAATTAACTTTAAAAAAAAATTCTTGTATAACTTTTTAAAAAATAATCACCTGTAGAATAATAATTTAGCTTGAAATTATTTAATATTATTTTATTGTTGACTGTGTGATGAACAGATTATAGTAAAATTAAATTACTTTATTAGAAACTTAATATAAAGGGATAATTCACTCTTCAGACTGCAATTGTTTCCATAACAGTGAATGAAAATCAGCTATTAAAGGATCAAGTAACTGTCAATTTGTTAATTAACAAATTAGTTCAGTTGAAAACTTAAATTTACGGTTATATAATATAAATAATTTATTAATTTATCATAATTTAAGGCCATAACATTTCAAAATGTCTTGCTGATTTATAATTAATATTTGTAACGAAACTTTGTTAGGTCGACATTTGCTAAGAGAAATAATTTGAAGTAAATTCGGCGCTTTAAATTAATATATTAACTTCGAATTATATATATTTCGTTTGAAAAATAATTTAGAGTAATATCTATAATGGAAATAAAAATAACGTAAAAAATGCTAAAATTTAATTTTTACGATGAATAATGGATTATAAAATAAACATTCTTTTCATATGTATATTTTTTAGTTTTTGACATATCTTTTTTCCTATTTACTAGTCTTTATCTTTTTAAACAAGTGTTAGATGTTCTCTATGTATCTTTTCTTCAAGTGTTAGATGTAACCCTGTTTATTATAATTTGAATAATTTCGAAATTTTTACTCTTGTGATATGGCAGCGATTTGAAAAAATTGTAGACATAAATTCCCACTGTCGTCTGTCCGTCCGTCTGCCCTTCCTTAATCTCGAGAACGGAGTTAGATAGATGAAAGGTGAGACCAGATATGGAAACCTTAGGGGCAGGAGGCTCCGATTAACTGTATATGAATTTGCGATACAGACAGGAAGTCATATTTTAATTCAAAAATTTTCCCCTTAAAGGTGTTAGATAGATGACCGACACGACTCTATTATCAAAGTAGTGGCAAGACACTACAGTACTAATTTGAGGTGGAGAACATATATTTCAAATCAAATAAATTAAAAATATGTTTAAAAATTGCAGCCTGGCATTATGACTATGTCACAATAAATTACAGGTTTAAATTATCTGTCGATAAACTATCAAATTTTAAAATTTATAGAATATGATAAATAATTATTCGCTAATAGAAATGTGATAAACGATTTACAGCTATATCTAAATGTTATTATAATAATAAATGATAGAATATTTTCTCCAGAATAATTGCATATGAAATACTAATGAAATACTAACGTAATTTTACCATGTATTAATATTGCTCTGTACTTATTTTGAAATTTGATAATGCAAAAATAGCAATTTTCAAATTACTATTCAATCAGGAAACGCATTGATATCTTGGGGATTATGGCATACTAGTATTGTAAAATATTTAATTACTGCAGTTTTTATTATATATATTATAGACCAGTGAATGTTACTGTTCTGGCTTCTAAACTGTATTATTGATAGAAAGTATTAGGTTTTTATATATACAGTATTATAAAATATTTGATAGGTTTAAAAATTTTGCATATGTAATGTGAAAGCGGGGTCCTAAAGCTGTCGAGAAGTCTTTAAGGTCACTGATTATTAACCACAGATAAGAAAATTATCATCAAATAAACTGCTGATTTCTTGTTAAATGAAATGTTGTTATTTGTTTCATTATAATCACGCTATTATTTGTTTTCATTTATATAGAGTTTATGATATATACAGTATTAAAAAGACCAATAAAATTCGTAAACAGCTTTTTGCTATTTTATAATTAATCAAATTAAATATTTGATTCGCGATTTGCAGTTAGTAAATTTCGAATTTAGTTTTGGTTCGTCTTCGGAAAAGGTTTGCCATTACATATATAGACTATATTAATCACTTAAAATATAATGAAACATTTTAGATAAAATATCGAGACATCTAATTCTTGAAGAATCAGTATAGGAGTTTGTTTTGAATTCAGTTTGAACTTTTAATTTTTCAACAAATTGTTGCATTTTTCTTATATGGGAACATTTCCCAAGCAATAATAACAATAAAAACGACTATTTATCCCAAGAAACTGTTTTACTTATATGGAACAACGATTTTTCGACACTTTTTTTGCTTTATTTAGGTTCAGAATTTTAAATACATGTTCTAGAACAATTTGAAAAATTAAATGTTTTAGAATTTCTTTACCCTTTCAAAGTTTAATTTTTGAAATTATTTTAGAACATTTTAGTATTTAAAATTTGGAGCTTGTTTTCCACAATTTTTTGCCTTCTTTATTTGTTCTACACAAATAAAAAGTATTTTAAAGTAAATTTTGAATATTTATTATTATAGTATATAATTAATTCTAAGGAAAGAAAGTTTCTTCATATAATTCAGTTTGTCATCGTTATTTAAAATATCTTAACCTGTCTCCTTATTAATCTCTTATCCTGCATTCTGACATAAAGTATATTATTCAACATAAAATTTAGATTTGACATTTCATTTTTGGAATCCAATTTTACCTTCACTAAAAATTACTTTTCTTTATCTTCATTCGATTCTAGACGAATTTAAATTATCAGATTGCCAAGTTTAAATCTAGTACGGAAGATAAGATTTGAAAAATAACTTTCTAATACACTATTTCTTTTATTTTATTTAGAAATAAAATCAACTGAAAATTCAAAGTTAGTCCTTTAAATTTTACTACAAGCAATATTCAATAAAGAATTTATCTTCTACTGGCATCTTTCAAAGAATAACAAGTTATTTGAAGTTATTGAAAATGTACCGAATTGGTTTTGATAAATTTTATTAGTTATAAACTAAGCTTATATCTTTATTTAGAGCAAATAAATGTATCAATTGAATAATTGTTTTTTAGGTTTAATGTGTCACTAAACTCAAAATAATTTGTATCGCCTGAAAGAAATTTGTTATAGGAAAGAATATATCGTATTTTCTCGATTCTAATAAGCACCTTTTATTTTAAATTTTTCTGATCTCAAAGATTGGGATGTGCATTAAAATTAGACACAAAGTAGATTTAATGCAGCGTCGTTTGCAATTCGCGTGTATTACACCTATATAGACATGGTACACGTCCTTCTGACTTTGGTTTTTCTTTGGTAACGGTTTGATGGTATTTTGAACTACAGCAAACTGGAGTGAACGAGACAAATCTATAAAGTAGTGTTTAAGCAGGGAGCTATACACTACGCTGAAGAAGATGTATACAGTTATTTCATTGTGATACTACATAATAGGTAAATTTCGGGCTTATGCATATCAAAGCATTAAATCTCGCTGTTAAAACATTGATCGTAATATAATTTTGACTGATTTTATATTGGATTGCAGACTCTCTCTAACTGACGGATTCATGAAATGAATACATTCATTTCATAAATCGTGAAGCACTGTAAACATGAAAATAAATCTTTTTTTAAATGCGTTTATTACTGTTTAAATGTATTAAAATTTTCAGGTTTTAACATATTGGAAATCGGGTGCTCATTAGAATCGAGAAAACACGGTATATGTATATGATAATTTAATTTGATTAATTGATATAACCTACATAAATTTTAAATAAGTGCAGTTTTATTATATTTCATCATGATAAAATTTATTTCATTAGGATATGAGATAACGAAAAAATTTTGCCTGAGTTTGCAATATTTTTAAAGTGAAATTTATGACTCAACGATGCTTTTGGAAAAAATGATATTAAGTCAATACATTAAATATTGATGTAATTATTTATATAATTAAAGATAATTACAAATATATAAAGTTTTGTCTAGTTGTCATTTTAGATATAATTTGATTAAAATACGAAGTAGTTAAAGATTTGTAAATTTTAAATTTTAATTATTTTTAAATGTTCAGTAATCATCATATCTAATTAGGCAATATTTATTTTAAAAAAAATAATTCTGTAATTTCTTCAGTACATATTTATATTAAATTTCTGTGGTTATTTATTTTTCAATTTGTTACTTATTCTAATACATGGCATGCAAAAATTTAGTACTTCTGATTTTTATAATTTGTCATAAGATGTATTCTATATTTAAAAAAAATTATAGGATAATAACAATTTACATGTAGATTTTACAGATTTAGTCAACGGATTCAATTTCCTACAAAAGGTCAAAACCTAACATTTATTAATTTTTAGTATTTTATTTAATATTAATTTTGAAAATTATTTGTGATACTGTCAAAGCATATTCGAAAAATTAGCCTGTTAATAATCATAATCGCATTTTTAATTTTTACGTGCTAAATTAAGGTTTTGAACAATTTATAAAAATTCCTAATTAAGTAATAAACTCATTATATTTACATTAAAGTAAAATCAGTAAACTTTATCACTAGTTACTTATCACTGTAAATTAGTCCACTAGAAAGCATATAAGTAAAATTTATAAATTGTAATATTAAAATTTCCGATTTTAAAATATTTAAATAACTATTTTTAAACATAATTTTTTATTAAAAAAATTCTGCTTCTTTTCTGATATTAATTAAATAATAAAGACTATTCATACGTTAAAATTAAGGAAGAGAGTATTTTTATTATAAAGGAAAAAATATAAAGTATTGCTATAGGATACAATGAAAAAGAATTATTGATCAAACAAGAAATCAAGTATACTAGTGACAAGCTCCCCAAAGAAATGCATCTCTTGATGCTAGATTACCCAAGAAGTGTCTTCGTTTTTTCAAATGCTTTTCTATAATAAGTTTTAGCATTATGGATTTTTATTTAGATTGTTTGCTGGAGAAAAATTAATACATCCCGAGGGACGTGAACCACGATCTCTATCTTAATTAAGTGGAATAACAGAACATTTTAACTTTATTTGTTTCCTTGTTTTGTCTCCAGTCAGCGGATTAGAACTATCTTGTTCTGATCAGACGCTCTTTTGAGATTCTCTGAAGGACGTCCTAATGATACAGTTTTGATAAGATTCTCGTTTTTGTGTTTAGACATGGATCAGATTGATGCGTGCTCGATAGCTCAGCATGGAAAATAGTGGAGATGCTTTCTATAACAATCATCGTATTCTATTTCTCCACAATATAAATTCAATTGACCAGATCCGATATTATTTCGATATAACGATTCAACGAAAACGAATGACTGGCTGGGAGACCTTGCAGATAAATGATATCAAGCGAAATCAACATAGACCCAATTTCAGGAGAAAATTGATTCCTTATTATAACAACAGTGATAAAAAGATACGTATATTTGTCTACATAATAACTCATCTACATAAAGAAAATGAAACGATAAATTAAGTTTTAGGAACTTCGTAAAAAATAAATAAATAAATAAACAAAAATGGTTTCTACGAAAAATTTTTATGTATTTTTCAAATGAGGTCAGAAGTGGTTCGGATTATAACGTCACTCTATAATGTGGAACGTTATGAGTGTGATTCAGTATGTGTCTCTATTCTTATCAGTGACTACTGTACGTTCTAATATAGAGCAAACTATTCTCAATCATGTAAGAACTTGAGAATAATTTTAAGAATAGACTATGGATGTACTGAAATTTACATTATTCATATTCTTCACATTGCAATTCAAAGAACGTGAGATGATGCAAGTTTAATAGGATTGCACGTAGCCACTTGTCCGTATATATGCAATCCTATTAAATTCTATGATCGATCAAATTTTTTACGTTTATGTTTTGGCAAGACTTAATTAAGAGAAAAATTGTCTCAGTTGCGTGTTTAAATTCTAGCCAGATTACAGTTAGCATGTGTAAATTAACATTATCTATGATCTATATATGTTAAATATGTAGTTGTTGAAGAGTAAAAAATTTTATTAATTTAATCCTAAATTAAATTAATAAAATATTTGATCTTAAATCAAATATGACAAATGAGTTTTTATGTGTGTTTTACTGTTTAATATGTTGTGAATATAACTCTTATTACAAGAGCACGAGTAACTTATTTTCATAAAGAAAAATAATTGGTTCTTACAGTAAACTGTAGTCATTTTAATGAAAAATATGAAGATATATTTAGATGTCTATTTATTTACTTAGTATAAAGTATTCATCACTTTTACGGAGAAAAATAAATATAAAATAATAATAGAATAATGTAATTTTTTTCGATATGTTTAATTTAATATTAATTCTGATCAAACTCTATCAAAATGATGTATATTCAGATAATAAATTGGTTTTTCTGTATTAAACAAAGAAATTTAATAGAGTAAAATCTTTGTAAATTGAAATCATACGGTACCGAATATTTTTTCTGCTTTGGCAGGTTTTCGTTATGACTAGGTTTTAGCATTTTTAACAATCTTTAAACTATCCCAGATAAGTGTCACACAGTTACATTTATTTTTATAGTAAAATTAGCTGCTTGTGCCCAGTGTTGCTCGTGTTTTTAAGGGAGTGGAAGATTGATGAGGTTTGGTTGGGATATGGTCTTAGTAACTAAAACGTACATTTATTAATCCTCGGGCTTAAGAGGGAGTGGACTTTAGGAATGGTTGGGATGGGGATCCCTACAGCATTTTTTTAGGGTGTCGAAGAATTACTAATTTAAGTCAACATGTCTTTGCATTACAAGCAATGCAGGAGTAAAAAATAAAGTTAAAGCCGTTGCTGTCAGTATTCCATGCCAAATTTGGTATGGACGATATAGATCCTTCACTTAACATATATATTTTGACTTATATGGATTATTTTTATTAAAAGGTTTTATCTAAATTAATCCAAAGTGATTCCGACTATAGATGGAAATATTCGACTGCAAAAATCGAGTACTGTTTGATTGTAAAAAATCGAGTACTGTTCTCTTGTTGTTTTCGAGAACTTGTGCACGGCATTCTAGTATTAATACTAAGAATTCTTATGTAGTATCCTTATGAGCTTATAAGACAGCGTAAAATCCAATTCATGAATCAAAAACTAGTGTCTCGTTTTTTGGGACCGCCGGATGACCGAGGCGATTAAACCCACTGCCTTAGGAGAATTGGAATCCAGGCGTGCAGCTTCTTAGGAACTTTTCATGGGCAGTCCGTTCCAGATATGCGGAACATCGCCCTGATCTTCCGATTCCCATTGTGGACCTACCGTAATAGCATGAAAAAGGTCCTCTTAGTGCCTATAGAGCAAATAGAGTAAAAAAAAAAAAAGAAAAAAATAGCATGTCGCTCTGACACTTGAATTTTAATCTCATTACAGTCTGTGATCTGACTCTTCAAATTGTTTAATTCTCTAATTAATTGTTATTTCAATTTCTATAATTACCAACAATGTTAATTAACTTGTTTCCGAATACGCGTTACTGGTTACTTATTAACCACTTCATATACGGCAAATTTGCAGCATGTGTTACTTTATTCTCATTGCTTTCAATGAATTTCTCTTGTTCTCAAGTACTCGGTTCTCAGAAACTTAGTATTCGAATCTTAAATTCTCGAGTTTTAAAAGTATTCGATTTTACCCTTGGTTAATTCTAGAAAATATTAGTACTATATTAACAAAAGCATTGTCTGTATGTCTCTTGTCACATGATATTCGTTTTTCGGAATATAGTTTTTCATGCTCTGCGGCGAACGTTATATCAGCAGACAATTTCGTCTAAAAGTGAAATCTTAATTTTCTATTCCCAAAAACCTCTTCCGTTTCATCATTAGACAGGTTTCTGGCTTATAGTATCAATAAAATCTAACATATAAAGTTGCTCTTGTTTCAAAGGTTCCGTTTTTGACAGGTTTTACTGTATAATTAAACTATTAATTAAATTATCAGGATTTACGTAATTAAATAATCTTTCAATAATAATAATAATGAATAACGCAAGTATAAGCAGCAATTTTATATTAATATACTACAAAACTTTAAAGTTATTATACTAAATCCTAAATTCTTCCTATGGGCATGCAATATCTCCCATTCACCATTTGTCTTGTCCAACTTTCTATTTCACCTTCCACTCCTCAAACAACACCTTACCACTTTCTCTAACATTTCCATCCAGGTAATACCACTGAGTCATCCCGGTCTTCCGATCTTTGCTACGATGTAAGTACGATATGGGCATGCGATGTTATTTTTAATTTGAGCTATGGCTTGCTTCATTCTCAATGACATAACTTATAGGCCTATATTTTTAATTTCTATTTTAAAAAATCCAGCAACGAGTTGCGTAACTTTCCCGGTAACATTTAAAACTGCGTGTGGCGTCATCTGTTAAGATATTTTATTTAAAAACTTTTTATATAATAAATTATTATAAAATGGTCAGGAGCTAAATTTTGATGGTACGGATGGGTTTTATAAAAAAAAATTGTAAATGCTAATAACGAATAAAACTTTCATTAAGTTCGTTCTTACTCAAGACATGAGACACGACCTCTTCTATCTCCCCACTCCCTTGACTTTTAGCCACCAAAATTTAATAGCTTCAATCCTCCTAATACATAAACCTCGTTGCAAAATTTCAAAAACTTTCGACAAAAGGCACAGGGTTTATTAAGCTTCAAAGTAGGTGAAAAAAAAATCCTGCCCCTCACACACACAGACACACACTAACATCCATACATACGGGGGGGAGGGAAATCCGAAGTTTTTGCATTTCTTGATGTTTCAAGGTCTCTGAGTCCAAAATTGTAATAATCTAGGGATCATTTTTTGACTGATCGCCATACTTTCCCTCTGTTATACACGTATATAACAGCCAGGAAAGTAATTATAGGCCTATATTTTAATTTCTTATAATTATACGGCGAAATTATGCTTTTAATTTATAATATATTTCAAAATTGAATTTTTATTAAAATTTACGTTCATTATTTTATAAAAGATATTTTCCTAAATTTTTATGTAGTTTAATTACTCTTAAATATTATATCAAAATTCTCGACATATACACTCTTGAAATTACAATTTATGATCTGGAACTTTCTCAAGATAGCATTTGACTATTTTTATATATTGGCTTTACTTCAAATGAAAAAAGTAAAGAATTTGATTAATTTCATTATCTAAATTATAAGTTATTTAATGCTTTTTGTAATTGGAAGTGAAATTTACAAGGTGTATATATACTGTAAACGTATAAAATTAATTTTATAATGATTTAATATATTCTTTTTAATTTTTTAGCTTATTAATTAAGAAGTTTGATGAAAATTTATTTAGCTTATCTAGATATTAATAAATACATAAATATCAAAATTAAATTTTTAGTTTTATTTCAAATTATTTAAATATATTATTATAATTATTCCGAAAATAAACTGTATTAAATATTTAATAAAAAAAATAATTTCATATGATATGAATATGAAAATATTAATAAATTGAATGAAGAATTATTAATTATTATTTAGATTACTTGAATTTATACAGTAAATATTAGAATTTGTTGGATGAAAATATTAATAATTGAATTTATTTGAAATTGTATCACATTAATTTTTAGTTATATAGTTTTGTTGAATAATAAAAAAAAAAGATACAGTCATAATACACAATGTGATAAATAAACTTTAGTTTCTTGTCAACGGATACATATCGTATTTCAAATTTCACTTTGCTGAGTACAGTTTATATAAATGGATTCTTTGGGAGTTTTAACTGTCAACAACAAATTTCAGAAAATGAGACACTTCTTTTAGATTTTTCTCTTCTGCAATGTCACCACTTTACAGATCAAAATGACTATTTACTTTCTTGTAGCAATTTTTGTGATTGCAACTGTTTTCTATTTTTATTTTCTGTCATCAACATTTAAATTTTATAAAGATATTAGATTTTTATTTGCAGCTAAATAAAAAAAAAGGATTTTTTCTTTAATATTAAAATAGCTGTTGCATGATTTTCATTCTATAAACTAGAGATTCATTACTGACTAGAATGATAGATAAGATTTTGTTTTTTTATCAGGTGATAAAACTGATGACCTTATTGTTTATAAGATTCGCATTCAGATAGTGTCTAACCATAAAGTTTTGCGAATCAGCACGTTGTGAACTGACTAGTTTTAATGCGTTTTGCAATTTTGATGATTGAAGCAAAACTTTGTTCTAAAAATTTTAAGACAAAATTTTTCGATTTTTAATATAATACTTTTATATTTNTCAAAAACTTTCGACAAAAGGCACAGGGTTTATTAAGCTTCAAAGTAGGTGAAAAAAAAATCCTGCCCCTCACACACACAGACACACACTAACATCCATACATACGGGGGGGAGGGAAATCCGAAGTTTTTGCATTTCTTGATGTTTCAAGGTCTCTGAGTCCAAAATTGTAATAATCTAGGGATCATTTTTTGACTGATCGCCATACTTTCCCTCTGTTATACACGTATATAACAGCCAGGAAAGTAATTATAGGCCTATATTTTAATTTCTTATAATTATACGGCGAAATTATGCTTTTAATTTATAATATATTTCAAAATTGAATTTTTATTAAAATTTACGTTCATTATTTTATAAAAGATATTTTCCTAAATTTTTATGTAGTTTAATTACTCTTAAATATTATATCAAAATTCTCGACATATACACTCTTGAAATTACAATTTATGATCTGGAACTTTCTCAAGATAGCATTTGACTATTTTTATATATTGGCTTTACTTCAAATGAAAAAAGTAAAGAATTTGATTAATTTCATTATCTAAATTATAAGTTATTTAATGCTTTTTGTAATTGGAAGTGAAATTTACAAGGTGTATATATACTGTAAACGTATAAAATTAATTTTATAATGATTTAATATATTCTTTTTAATTTTTTAGCTTATTAATTAAGAAGTTTGATGAAAATTTATTTAGCTTATCTAGATATTAATAAATACATAAATATCAAAATTAAATTTTTAGTTTTATTTCAAATTATTTAAATATATTATTATAATTATTCCGAAAATAAACTGTATTAAATATTTAATAAAAAAAATAATTTCATATGATATGAATATGAAAATATTAATAAATTGAATGAAGAATTATTAATTATTATTTAGATTACTTGAATTTATACAGTAAATATTAGAATTTGTTGGATGAAAATATTAATAATTGAATTTATTTGAAATTGTATCACATTAATTTTTAGTTATATAGTTTTGTTGAATAATAAAAAAAAAAGATACAGTCATAATACACAATGTGATAAATAAACTTTAGTTTCTTGTCAACGGATACATATCGTATTTCAAATTTCACTTTGCTGAGTACAGTTTATATAAATGGATTCTTTGGGAGTTTTAACTGTCAACAACAAATTTCAGAAAATGAGACACTTCTTTTAGATTTTTCTCTTCTGCAATGTCACCACTTTACAGATCAAAATGACTATTTACTTTCTTGTAGCAATTTTTGTGATTGCAACTGTTTTCTATTTTTATTTTCTGTCATCAACATTTAAATTTTATAAAGATATTAGATTTTTATTTGCAGCTAAATAAAAAAAAAGGATTTTTTCTTTAATATTAAAATAGCTGTTGCATGATTTTCATTCTATAAACTAGAGATTCATTACTGACTAGAATGATAGATAAGATTTTGTTTTTTTATCAGGTGATAAAACTGATGACCTTATTGTTTATAAGATTCGCATTCAGATAGTGTCTAACCATAAAGTTTTGCGAATCAGCACGTTGTGAACTGACTAGTTTTAATGCGTTTTGCAATTTTGATGATTGAAGCAAAACTTTGTTCTAAAAATTTTAAGACAAAATTTTTCGATTTTTAATATAATACTTTTATATTTTTCAATTCAGATATATAATTTATATATATATAGACTACATATAAATGTAGTCTACTCTGTTAAATTTTGTTCATATTTTAAGTTTTCGATTAAGGGAAAAGATATAATCTGAAAAATTTAACATCCAGAAATTTTTTTCTCAACTGAATTATAAAATAAAAAAAATCGAATTTTTAAATACTAAATAACGAATTACATTGATACTTGGATGGGTTTGCTCTTTGAAAGGGTTTCTTTTTTATTTAATGTAGTTTTGTTATTCTTCACCAGCATTCTTTGTTATTTTTTTAAAATCTGAAAACTTCTAATTCTTCGATAATTTAAAGTTTTATGTAATTCTATTTTATTTTTTTATATATTCATTATTGGGCAATTTGTAAACAGTAAGTCCTCGATTTAACGAATCCCCGACTTTTGGTTTACGAACAGAGTGTTCCTGTTTTAAAGAAAAAATTTAGAATCTATCTTTTATTCGCGAATAGAACACGCAATATGATTGAATCAATAAGAATAATTACTTAATGTACATACTAATGTACATACTAATGTACATACTTAATGTACATACTAATATTTATTACAATAAAATATTAAGTAAGTATTAAGAACATTTTAATGCATCCTATACTTTAAGTTCAATGTTAATTTTTTAAAACAAATATATTCGATTTAATGGACTTTCGGCAATTGCGGACATCCCTTTCAACAATTAGTTCGTTAAATCGAGGGCCTACTGAAGTTAGATTATAGACAGGATACGATTTTGTTTCTGTTAGCTTAAATATTTTCAGTGATAGGCTTACATTAATTCATCTTATCTAACTAGTTAAATCACACATTGTCAAATATACATGGCCTCAATTGAGAAAATACATCTAATTTTTGTAACATTATTACATTTATTAGTAGTTTTAATTCATTTGTTTAACATTTCAAATATTTATATTAACATATTAAGAATACTGTTATAATCTGATCAGATAGTACAGTAAATATGGACAAAGTATTTTCTATATATTAGTTACGTTCATTCCAGATTAAAGCGTGTAACAAGACATAGAATAAATCCTATTTAAATTTTTTCGAATACATAAATTAAACAATTTTAATAAATAATTATTGTAGACAGTGTTAATACAATGGCAACATACTTATCTTGAACATTATTTCCTTAAAATTTGTATTACTATTCATTCTAAAAAGTAACTGTTCTTAATTATAATCGATACGAAGTGTTTTTATATTAAAAAAAAACTTCTATCCCTTAATTAAATTTTTAAATTGCTTGAGGATTCTTAAGATTGGATGTGTAACTAAAACATAAACGCCTCAATTCTAAATTTTAAAAATTACTCTGTTGTCTCTTAATTAAATAATAGAACAAAGTAAAACCTTGTACAGTGTTTTTAATGTAAATGACAGTACAATATTTCTTTTATTTAGATTATACCTAATTTTCCAGTAGTAAATTTAACCAGTATTCTCAATTAGGTCAATGCTTTTATTTTTTTAATAATTGCAATTTACTGTAATCTTATTTGTTATTTTTATATATTTATATAAAGCTATATTACTTCTAGTTTTAATTTTACCCACAATTGTTAAATAGATTGATTTAAATTAGCAAAAAATAATAAGTTGTTTCATTTTATTTAAGTACAGTTGTCCCTTGATAATCCGACAGGTATGGGACCAAAGGTGTGTCAGATTACCAAAAGTGTCCGAATTACCGAAAATAATTACATATTTCGCATTGTTTTGCTTGCAGTAACTTACAATATTCTCTACTCCAACTGTTCGAACAGAACTGCNTACATATTTCGCATTGTTTTGCTAGCAGTAACTTACAATATTCTCTACTCCAACTGTTCGAACAGAACTGCTCACATAAAACACACGAAATGTGTGTCATCGTGTAAAAATTGGATGGGGAGATTCACATCGCGACATGCTTCTGTGCAAGCAGACACGTAACGGGGACGGGTACCTTGACGGGAGGTGCATCGGACTACTGAGCATGTCGGATTAAAAAACGTCGGACTATAGAGGGACAACTGTACTTCGATTAAAAACGCCATCATTGAACAAATAAGAATGATGAACTTGTGCAATAGTAGTAATTTTCACTCCAGAGTTCTATACAGTACAGTTAACTGAAATTAAAATTTATGCTTTAATTATTTTTATATCAAAATTCTGTTATATTTGAATTAAGATTCCACACACAAAATGATAACAAAAATTGCCATCTCTCCGCTCAATTATTTCAAAACCTAATTGGACAATTACTGTAGACGTTTTGCTGATGCATACTATGTTAGGCATGTGCTAAACGATGGTACAAATGTCTGCCTTTCTAGTCTTTCTATGGTAAAAGGCTATTGTAATCCGAGGAAAATAGGGCAATTTTGTCTATTACAAAGTGTAGTATATGAAAAAAATACGTAAGTTACTATTTCCTGTTAGTGCATTCCGAAATATTAAGTGGGATCCCAGAGTAGACTGTTAAACATGACAGATAAATGCTTCGCTGCCCAATACACAAGGGATAGCAGTGCATCAATACATAGTACTAATGCAATACGGGAGTAGTTGAATGTGCATTTAGGTTTTGGTTAGCAATGATAGAGCTACAAAACGACCCGAATTAATAGAAAATGTCAAATACCGTTAAATAAAACAACACTAACGTAATCACCACATCACTGCTAACCTAAACCTAACTGCGCATCCAACTACTCCCGCATCACATTCTTGTTATGCAGTGATGCAATATTATCTCGTGTTGTGCAGTGAAGCATTTACCTGTCATATTTGAATGCATTAATGGATCTACCTGATATTTCGAACTTACTAAAAGGTATTTATGTATTTAGTATTTATTTTTTTACGTATTATCAATATTTACTTATTATTAACTTTACTGTAATAGACAAGGTTGCCCTATTTTCCTTACGGGTTGAGATTACAACGGCCTTCTCCAACAGAAAGGCTAGAGGGGTGGAGATTTGCACCATTATTTAGCACATGCCCGACATAATACATATCGGAAAAATATCTACGGCGATTCCTATTAGATATTTGGAATAATTGGCTGGGGAGAGACTTTTGTTACTTGTAATAAGTTATTCCTTCCAAGAAATATTAGTTATTTATCGGGAGTTTTAAACTATTGCAAAGTTTCTTTTTCTTATACAATACTTATAAAATTTATTATGACCTTTAATTTATTTATACAGATATTGTAACTGTTAGATGATTTATCGCAATTATTCAATCTAATAATAGCAATACTTTGTTTTGTTTTGGTAATACAGTAATTTGTTGTTAATTGCGTGATTGTTATTATAGTGCCTTTTATTATTTTGTTTTATATTCAGTTGTACGTAACTATAATTACGTATTCATATGTAACATTCTTGCAAATCAATATCGAAATACATTTATTTTGTAGCACATATTCTTCTGTTACGATAGGGGAAAAATTCGAATTATCTCTATAATACTCTATAAAGTCATTGATACAAATTACTGAATTTATTAAATATATATTTAGTAGCTTAAGTTAAGTAAACAATACTAATAAAACATAAATTAAGTGTATATAATTAAATATAGTTATATATAATTATACGCATATTTTTAAAATTTTGTTGAAAAGGTAATAAGAGTGATTCATGAATAGACTTATTCACATCATTCATACTCTAATAGTAATCAGAGAAGAGTGCTTAAAATACGTATTCTTATAGGTTAGATAATTTACAATAAAATGTAAATTATCAAAGCACCAGGAGCCATTATTAAGAATAAATGAATATTCATAGCAAACTGTGCATTTCTAATATCAATATTTTAGCGAGATATTAAAAACTATGTATTTATATAATACAATAATAATTATTCGTATACGTTAATCTTATTTGTATTCTAAGAAATTATTAGGGGCAGTCAAATGAAAACGAGACAAACTATATAACAAGTGTGGCACTGAAGTTGGTAATGCAGGTAGTTGTGTATATAGAAGTGCTCTCTATTGGGAATCAGGAAGGCAGTGTGAACGTTCACCGCTGTGCCATTTGTCTGTTAGACGTGCTCGAAGTGAGGTCGGCGAGTCGTGTGTGCGTCCACCATCACTATGGAGGTCCGCTGTTCGTTGACTTTCTGGAATACGGCGCCACAATTAACGCACAGCGGTACAGTACATAGAAAATTTGCAAAAATTGAAGCGTGCTATCGAATCCAAATACCCAGGAATGTTGATAGACAGCATCATTCTGTTGCAGGATAATGCCTACCCACATATTACCAAGGTTGTTTTGACTACGCTGCAGAAGTTTCGCTGGGAACTTCTGCAGCGTAGTCCATACACATCCTCCATACAGTCCCGATTTCTCCCCATGCGATTTCCATATTTTTGGCGCCTCGAAGAAAGGCATTCGTGGCCGTCAATTTGCTTCGGACGAAAAGGTGCACGCCTGGGTACAATCATGGTTCCGTAGGCAACCTCAAACACTTTTCTATGAAGGCATTGACCGTCTTGTCTCACAGTGGGATAAATGTATTAACAGTTATGGCAATTACTTTTGAAATAATAAACAGTTTACTTACTCTTTTCCCATCTGTCTCGTTTTCATTTGACTGCCCCTAATATAATTGGATGCGACAATTGACAGAATGAAAATGTTTTTTTTGTCATACTGAATAGACAATGTTCTGATCTATTCGAATGGATAATATCGATCAAAGAGCATAGCTAAATTACATTTAAAATTTTGTAAGATAACCTAATGAAATAATTGATTACATTAACTTTTCCTGAAGCGTCTTCTTTTAAGACTAATCAGTTAAACAAATTTGTTACAAATGTACTTCGTGAGAATATCTTCCAGTAAATTTAGGTATTAAAATTTCAAATTTCCAAAGTTAAAGTTAACGAAATATTAAATGCTGATAATTGTTTTATAGCTCGCAAATATTTTTCATGAATAATTAGAATTGGAACTGAAATGCAACGAAATGACTACTTGACTTTTAAATATTTTATGTCTAAAATATAAGTTTGTGAAATTAATCTATACATAATAATCAGATATCTTCAATCGTAAACAGTTTCGAGAAAAAAAGGATCCAATCCAAAGTTGCTGAATTTATGCGCTCTAGCAGCAAACATATTCGCAAGAGTGAGTCTTTTGCCACGTTGATAACTGTATTGGTTATCCACGCTTAACTGATAACAAGATTAATTCTGAATTAGGAAGCAATGTTTAGATTTTTTTAACTTCTCATTAATCCATTAAAAGGGATAAACTTACATTAAAAAAAGCCGTGAGAGGAGTAATGGTTACGTTTCTAAATACGAATCCGCATTCCACGACTGTCTGGGCTTGAATCTCGGTTTTTTAAGAATATTTTAAAAAAATTTATTTTTGCAGGGGAGAGGTGTGTACAATCTTTCACTATCGAATTATTTATTGTTGCATTTATTTACTAATTTATTTTATTTAATAAGAAAATTAGTAAATACGTATTTCTATGTCCTAAACTGGATTTATTTTAAGTTGTAAACAATGATTCTTCATTTTCAAAGTAACTTGAATTTGCCGAAGGACACACACTATCAACGATCAACTTGGAAGTTGTTGGAATGAAGTAGGCGTGACTAACACAGTCAAAACGGAAAACTGTAAGGAGTAGATATGTATCTATGTAAATTCTCTGTAGACAGATACTATGTTCTGAAAATAAGGAAGCCATACTGGCGTTGTAATTTATAGAACGTATAGTATTTGTCTATTGAGAATTTATATAGTAATACCCAGGAAGTGATTGATATAGACTTTCTTTTAAATTAATATCTGTTTTCCATTTACGTGCAGCTGTGTTAAACTTCATTGACGACATCTCCAACTCCCAGCCAAATAGTTTTCAATTTCCTTTAATTTGTTGTTAGTACTTATCTATTGGGGACTTCCCAAAAATATAATAACAGTATACTGTAAGTCTAATGATACGGCAGTTAAAATAAAACATCAATAGAATAAATATGCACAAGTAAATTTGTTTTTGTTTATTTATTTTCGTATTTGTTTACTAATTTGTAAACAAATGCGAAAAATAAATAAATGAAGTAGTGAAAATATGCAACTTATCTTTCCTCCAAAATAGTATTTAAAAAATGAAAATAAAGTTTTAAAATATTCTTAAAAACGAGATTCAAACGTGGGATAAGGATTCATAGGCCAAAACGTAACCACTAACCACTTGCTTTTTTTATGTATTGTATCCTTTCTTTGGCACAATGAGAAGTTAAAAAAGTCTAAACATTGCTTCCTAATTCTGGAATTAGGCTAATCTTGTCATCAGTTAGGCATCGATAACCAATATTATTAATGTTGTAGAAGAGTCATTCTTACAAATATACGCTCTAGGGCATACATACGAATATGTTTGTCCTAGAGCGTATAAATTCAATAACTTTATTTTTTATTTTCCTCTCAAAACTACGATCAATCATCTCTGATGTATATGTTCGATTTCACATAATATTTTATTTTAAATATGACTACTTGACTTTTTTAAATATTTCATTTTGTTGTTTATTCTTTTAAATTATAGTGATGAACAATAAAATGTATAGACATACAAGATCTGTCCGGAAAGTTCGCAAACTTTGAAAATAGAAGTTGCTTGCATTTACCTATAAGCTAGTCAGTTTTGTCGCCTTCAAAGTAATCTTCTCGTGACTCTGTGTACCGAATTCAGCATTTCTGCCATGATAATAACGCTTCTTTGGGAAGATGCGCAGCTCTGATAGTGAATTTTCCTTAATGACGTCAACGAGTTAAAAACGGCGACATTTGAGAGCGGATTTTAATTTAGGGGAAAAAGAAGCCTGATGGGGTTTATTCCGATGAATTTGGAGGTTGGAGAACAAGTGGCGTCCAGTTCTTGGCCAAAACATCTGTTATTAACAGTGTTGTGTGGACGCGAGAGCATTGTCAGGATGCCGTTCTCTCCAAGCTTTTTTCTTTACTGTTTCACGAAGACATTTCATCACCTTCAGATAGTATTCTTTATTTACTGTCTTCCTTTTTGGAAGACAGTAAATAAGTCTGTTGAATGACACCATCAGAATCAGAATCGAACAAAACAATGAGCAAGACTTCCACATTCGACCGAATTTGTCGCGCCTTTTTGGATCGCGGCAAAAATTTTCTCACCCACCGTTTTGTTTCTATGTCGTACCCATAGACCCATGTCTCATCCCAGTGATGATATTTTTCATGAAATTTTTATCAGACCTAGGCCGTCCCAGAACCCTTCACTCAATTGCATTCATAGAAAATCGCAAAAACGCAATCAACACGTATTTACACAAATGAATGTAATATAACAACAAATGAAGATAGAACAAACTGCTTTCGGCAGATAGTACAAAAAAAAATTACGCGATTGTGTGCAAGCTGCATTCAGATTCAATTATTGGTTGGTGTGTAATTTAATTGAAAAGTTCGCGAACTTTCTGAACGAATAATTATTTTAAATAATTTTAAGTCTTGCTTGCTTATGCGAATATTTAGATTAATTTTTTGAAGAAAATTTAAGAAAATCTTGCGATATAAAAATATTTAGTACTTCAAAAATATTTTCTGTACTTACATTTATTTATATTACTATAGTAGTAGAAATTAACGTTAAATTTTTATTTAAATATATATATATTTTTTCGTTTACTCAGAAAATTATTACATTCATCTACTACTAAGAATTTTATTTTTCAAATTTGTTTAATTTTCAAATAGGAAACAAACTTTAAAAATTTGATTTTGTGTTGTGGTTTATATAATTTAAAATTATTTACGAAAAGTTTTCTCGATTTATCAAATCTTTAAATTCATTAATCTTTTCACATTAATAAGACGGTTCAGCACATAAGGAAATTGTGAAACTTTAGATTATTTAATCTTGTTATTTTTTAATGTCGAAAATTTTTCAGGTTATTCTTATTTTTTCTTTACGTTCTGTGACCGAATCATCTGTTACTATCTTTATTACTAAAACTTTCCAAAAGTTGCGTGATGTTTTCAGAACTCATCTGTCGACTCCTGTTTTTATTCTATACGCATCTTTTGAACGATGTTAAAGAATGGTATTGAGTTTCCTCTCTTCCTTTCTTTTTTATTTTGAGTCCTGTATATGTGTCGAGAATCAGTTTACAAATTGAACTACTTTCATCGGTAGAAAGCTCGCTAGTCCATTTCCCTTACGATTAGTTGATATATCATCCCAAATGGATCTGTAGATGTTGATCGAGAGATTCTTAGTTGTCGTACATACAAATACATTCAAGATTTTTTCCATTCTGTCCATTTTAAGCAGTTTCTTTAGATACAAACATACGCATTTTAGAGTGATCTTGATGCAATTACAAATTGTAAATATATAATACTAAACTAAACTACTTTAAAACTATCTATTTTATTCTGTCAATACAGGCATTGCTTTGGAACTATTCGGAAACTGTTCGAAAGATTGTTAATGTGCTCCACTTCAAAAATTCATTTTATTTAGATGTTCATCGTTTGTCTTTTCAGTTCTTTCTTTAATTTTGTCATCTTAATTTAACTCGGTTTGTTAACTCACTGAATGTTGACAAAAATAATAATCCTTTCCCTTAGACTTTTTTCAGCAATATCTAATTTCATAAATATTTTTACTGTAGTGAATTTAGAATAAATTCGTATCTTTATAGCAATTTTATAACTTCTGAATAACAATATAGTAAAAAATAATCTTTTAAATCTTTATGCAAATCTTTTAATCATCTCTTAATTCTAAATATATAAAATTCAATGAGATGGATATAAAACTAATTTTTTAAACTTTTGATTTAATGTAAAGGAATGTAATGTTTAAAAATATATATTTTAATGGTTTTGCATTTGTTTTCTATTAATAAATAATTTATTTAATGAAAGCGATCTGAATCTGGTTTTATTGTAATGAGTTGATGCTAGCGTTTAGTAACAATTAATCTTTATAGCTTATACTTCCCATAATGTTTTGTAAAGAAGGATTCTAGATGTAAGTATTTAAGAATTTCTATAAGCATCTCTTACATACAATTTAAAGGTTATATTAAATATAAATATATAAGAACGTAAAGTGGAATAAGATTGCGTTTAGTAAAATTTATTCAAATGCAGGATACATATATTTTCTCACATGTCTAAAGTAAACTTTTCAACATTTTTTTTGAATAAAATAATATTTAATCTCTAAGAATTATTTTAATCTTAAATAACAAAAAGCATTTTCATGTTATACACAATTTGAATGTACTCCAAATCTAATTTTTTGGGGCGAATAAATTCCGTTTTTGATCTAACGGGCTGCACTTTATTCACCAAGAGCACTTCTTTTTTTGACCATGCATATATAAATTTTTATTTGGAGATAGAGATGCTATATTTGTATTAAACTGCTTACGAAAGCGTAAGCCTGTATGACGTAACAGCTTATTTAAGTTTGTTTTGATCAGAATTATACAGTAACAAAACACAAAATATATTTTTATCATAATATTTATACTTAATAATATACTAAAATGAAAAACATCTCGATGTTTATACTAAAAAACAATTATCAGATAATTAGACGACATCTCAAGAGTAATTGTATATATGAGGAAGATAGATTGCCGTTTTAATTAATATAGAATTAGTCATAAGAAATTTAAGAGGACAATTTTCTTGACTATTAATTACTGTACTTCGAATTAAGATATTTAATTCGTGATGTTTATTATATAGAAACATCGCTGTTGTTTACAAATTAAATTGTTTGCAACGTTGATGATCGGTAAAGAATTTGTTCATCTTCCAAGAATCATAATAAATGTAAATATTTCGTGTTTAATTACGTTAAAATGTATTTCATTAAATTATTGATCAAATTTTGACTAAATTAAATTCAGTAATTTTTTTTGTAAGTAATAAAACATTCACTTTAAAGCTAAATTGTTTTTATTCTATTTTTAAAAAAATTACATTTTCTTATAGATTTAAGTTAGTGATCAATTTAAAAAACACACATGCTTTTTCCATTATTGTAAAATTGATCGACGTGTATAAATCGATTAAAAATATCCATTAATTGAAATGTTAACAAAATTCAACTTCATTCCTTATGCATATTTTCGTGTTTCTACTCGAGTGATATACTAGAATTAATGCTCAGTTAATCGTATTTCCAATTAGTTATAATATTCCAGATAGTAAATTTCACGAATAATCTAAATCAATATTGCATGAAGGTTCAGAAAATTCTGTATTGATAAGTAATCAACTATTCTCAAATATTATAGATTTCTTAATTGTTTTTGAAATCAGAATGATGGAACGAGTTCGCTTTGAAGCATTCAGAAAAAAAAAATTTTATTTAAATGTTAAGGAGTCGTATATTTTAAAAGATGTTAGTTATGATGGCCTAAATTTTGTTGTTGTAAAAAATAAGAAATATAAAAATAAAAATAAAAAAAATCGGACAATAAGTCTGGAAGACTTCCAGCTTAAGTTGCTAAAATTGGATAAGTTGTATTAAATTTTTTTAATCATATTCTTAATATGTAAATCCATAAAAAGTAACTTGTCTTTGCTAATAAATAAAGCTCTTTTTTTGTCTAGTTTAGTAATATATATTTAAAACAGTGACATGTAATTTATTATATTATGTGTCTCATTTATTTTAAAATTTAATATAAATATTTAATAAGACTCAAGCTCTGTTAAGAATTAATTGTCTAGTTTCGGCTTTTCCCTCGTTTCACACGTTAAATTAAAATAATGAAAGTAATAGGACACATAATAATAAACATTTAATTATTTTATTTAAATTTAAGAAATTTAATTTTGTTCCTGAAAAATGTAGGTTTTTTTTTAATGTATCGTCAAATGATCGTATTTGTTGTATATAATTATTGAATTCGCTTTGACATAAGTCGATTAAAGTTTTTATTCTGATGTAATAAAAAACTTTGCATATTTGATGCTCATGTTTTCATTTATTGTTATTTTTAAAAATTCAAATAGATAAGAACAAATATAAAGAAGCGGCGCATGCAGTTATATAATTTCAACATAATTTTCGAGAAAAATTATTAGCCTGTATGTAAAATTTTAGCTTATTTAAACTTAATTATCTTTAACATAATTAAAACAGTTGGGTATATTTTTAGTTAAGCACATACAATAGCAATGATAACTCTTGTCATAAATTCACTCTTAAAATTAGCAGTTTTGTCAACTATTTATAAAAGCATTCAAATCAATGTAAATTACAAGGAATCATACTTCAAAGAATCGAGAATCTGTCTCTGTCAAACTTTGTTAAGAAGTTTTATTAGTTGTTTAACAAATACGATTTGTTAAAAGAATAAAAATTTCAATTAGCTGTAATTTTACGAAGATTCAAGAATCGATCACTTAGACATTAGATCAAAATTACATGCCAAAATCACATCAATTACTAACGTTTGGTTTAAATTTCTCCTCGAGAATTAATTTACAGAAAATTTAAAATGTCCTTAAATTTTCTTAGAGATTCAGAAAAATTAATTTTTCCTGAATTATTTTTGAAATAATGAATAATTTATTAAAATCGCATCGATAGAATTTCTACAATTTTCTAAGTATTCTTCCGGTCAGTTAAGTCATTTATATATGTTACAGCTAATGCTTGTGAATCGGATAAAGTTAGGATTAACCGGTAATGGAAGAAACTTAAATTTTGGTTTCATTCGGATAACGGAGAGTCTGTCTATTTTTGGATACAGCGGAATATAAATGTTGCCTTTTTATGTGCATGGACATTTTGTTTTGGTTTTTAGCTACTTTGCAGATATTGGGAACAGGACAATGTTGCTAGATATAGTAATTTATTTCAAGTTATTTGGTGATGATAACACGGCGATTTTTATCAATCTGGTGATTATTTTTCATGTCTATGATAAATCTTTTAAAATAACACTTGTAATTTTCAGAACTACATAATATTAACAAATACAATTGAAGATAAGCACAAAAATAGTCTTTTCGAGCTGCACAAGATTATGCTGAAACATACTGCGACACTATCTTTACTCGTAAGTACCACGAAAAAAAGAAAGAGAAAAAGTTAAAAGCTTTATCAGAGCATCTTTTATTTATTTTTTCAATTGCATTTTTTATTAGGATCAATGCCTGGTATATGGCATTTTAAATGTATGTAACTTAAATATTGGTGTTTTGTAAATCAAAATACTCTTTATTTATACTATGAAACCTATGATTTTCAAGCTAAATCTGGAGAAATTCTAATGAACAAAAACAAATGTTTCCAGTTATTTTATTTGCAACAGAAAAATAAATTCTAGTTGATGTTAAAAAGTAAAATTATTTTTTTAAAGTCTATTCATTCACTCTGTATTGGAAAGATTGTAGATTAACCGACTAAAAAAAACCTTAAATGTTTTCCTCACTTTATCCAAAATGGAGAGGATAAAGTCCAAATTTTAAAGCTTTTCGTCTTGCTTCATCCATCAGTTTTTGGTCGATGTCAGTTTTATCCGCTTATGACTTGGATAAAGCGCACATAATACGGATAAAGTTGAAAATTAATAGATTGTTACATGCTTTAACCAAAACACTTGGATAAATTTAGCATTACTGGCTTAATCTTTGCTTTATTCGATTTACGGGCTTTATCCGTAAGAAATATATAGGCTATACAGTATATATTTTATCAAGGCAGTATATTCTACTATGGTAATTATATATAGCTTATATAATTTCGTTGAATTCTTTTCATATTAGTAAACAGTTGTATTAGAGCTGTAAATATTGTAAAATTAACATATAAAACTTTTAAAATCAAAATTTTTCGAAAAAATAATTATAAAGAAAGAAATTATTTTTGATTGTCTTTTTATTAATAAGCAGCACAATAAAGTTAGTTTTTAAAAGCAGCATTTTTTACTTTTTACAAATGTGTAACAAAAAATATATAATTAGTAACAAATTATAATCTGTTTGCTATTATTAATGCTGTTTGCTAAATATTAAGCTTGTCTGTGAAAACAATTTATCCTTTATCCTAAATTTTACAGAATATTTGAATATTTTTAATTTAGAATGAAAGAAATATTTAACAGAAAGATTTATTTAAAGAAAAATTATTCGTATTTTACAAAAGTTTAATACAACAAATATTTTGCATAGTTTTATTAAATAAACAAAAAAGTACTCTTAAGTCTGTTAATTTTAACCTTTTTCAAGTGCCAAGTTTAAGCAAAACTGTATTGTTCGTAAATACATTGCGTAATTTTGAAGAATTGTCATACTAAACCTATTCAAAATATTTTGTGTTAAAATGGATTCAATTTTTAAAAGTAAATTTTATCTTTCTTTTTCCTTATTACATTTTTATATCAGTTATATTATTAAAAATATAAAGTACAAAACTTTCAAAAGAAAAATGAAAACGCCAATAAGTAGAGAGCAGTTTTCATTTTTATTTTTTAAACCAGAAAAGATATTTTCAATTTTTTTAAGAAACGAAGTATATTATTCTTTATAATCGATACTTTCCAGAAAATATAATGAAATATATAATTTGTATATAAATTATTTTAAAAATATGACTTTTTTTTTGTATATGAAGTATATAAAATGTTTACGGGATTAAACAATTCTTAACGATTGCAAGATTCCGAATCAAAAGACGTGCAATTATTTATTGTGACATCGTCACAATTTTGGACAGAAATTTTTAATCATATTTTTAAAAATTTTTTTAATTTAAAATATATGCTCTCCACCTCAAATTAGTAGCGTCTTGCCCATGTACATCATATTTTTCCTGTTAGCAACAGTGTCATACCGTCATCTATCTAACTCCTTACAAGAAAAATTTTTGAATTGAAATAACGTGACTTCCGGTTTTCATCGAAAGTTCATATAAAGTTATTCGGGGCCTCCTGCCTTTAAGCTTTCCATATCTGTTCTCGGATTTCATGTATCTAACTCTTCTCGAGATTAAGGAAAGACAGACTGATGGACAGACTGACGACAGTGAGATTTTATAAGTGTACAATTTTTTCAAATTACAGCCCAATAAACGAAGTCATGCCATTTTTCACTTTGTTAGAAACAAACTTGATACTTTATATCGCATTACATGCAGTATTACTGGCGATAAATATTTTGTTTATAACACTGTTGAACCCTTAGAAATATCAACTTACTATTTTTGAAGTACTTTATACGAAGATTTTTGTTTTCTTTTCTGTTTGATAATTTCAAACATTGTATATTTCAATATATATTCTGCATTAATGATCTGATACGTTACTTGTTTAAATATTTAAAGTAGAATATCTCACTGAATAAGTAAACATTATTATTAAAACTCATTAATTGAAGCCTGTTAGAGAAATTGTGTTTAAGATGAAAGTTGAAAGATTTAATTAAAATGAATAAATCGAATTTATATCAAATTAATGAAAAATACATAAATTTTTCATTATTTTGAAATTTTTTACAAATGAAAATCACAATTGTTTCGAAATTTGTGATCTATTTTCCTGTGTTAGATCCCATTGTGTTTATTATATACAGTAGAGTACAGTATTTAATTTGTATATTTTTTTACTACACCTAGTGCCATCTGTTATCGAATTATTCAAATAATTAAATTAATTTGTTTTTAATTTATAATGAATTAAAATAAAATACAAAAAATCTTATTTTTGTATACTTGGATGCAACCAATCTAGATTTAATCAGTACGTTGTCATTGAAACGATAAGAAAGAGATGATGATGATAATCATTATGTGATTTATTCTAAATCTAGAGAAATCTAAAAAAAGAATTCCTTTCTAGTTTTTTTGTTTCGAAATCATCTAAAGTCTTAGAAAATGATCCGATTTCAAATACATTTTACTTTACTATTATTTCGACTAACATCAGGATTTCTCTGTATAAACGAAATGATTTAAATTTTAAAGAATTTAGGGTTTTTTCACTCCATTTAAAACTCATTCTATTTTTAATAAAAACTCCAGACAGTTTTGTTAATCTACATATTTATAAATAAATATAGAAAAGTTTATCTATTTATAACTCCATACTGCTAAATTGCAGACATGGTACAGTACATATATATATAATAATAGAAATTGATTTTATTTTAGATCATACAACTATTACGTCGTATCTCCTAGTAAATTTAGAACAATATCGTGTTGGATGGCTATACGGTCTCCTCACTGTCGTCATCTTGAAGCTATAAAAAAGTCCTGGATTTATCTATCTAGCATGTTGTGATGACTAGGTCTACATGACGAGATTCTCCAGTGAAGACAGTAATCTCGCTGACATTGCACTACAGAAATGGGGAAAAAATTCAACTAGATTCGATAGTCACGTTTCGTCTTGTTTTCTAATGGCATGCACTGTACTTGAGTAGATACTGTCGATTGTTATCAGTTCTGTATCAAAGTCATTCTACATTGAAGAGGAAAGTTATACTTGTTAATAGAAGTAACGCTTTAAAATTTATTTCAGAGTTTTTTACAATTACATTGTCATATTTAGTAATGTTTTTTTTCTAAATTAAGATTATTTTACTTGTTCTTTTACAGGTAATTTAATCTGCAGTAAAACAAACTAAAAGATTAAAATACTGTATTTACTGTATTTCCTGTAATAATCGTCCACCTAACTTGTATTGCAAGGTAAAATCTAAATACAGGTATATTAGTGGTATTCGATATTATCGGGAATTATCAAAATTTACACAGTTAAAGTTATTTTTAAATAAATTTTTCACTATATAGCGATTTAACTAGCTTTAAGTCTCTTGGAATAATGATATTTTCCTTCTTTACAGCACCAATACTATTTTACTCAACATTCTCCCACCAAAAATGAAAAAAAAAAATCGTCCACTGAACGATTATTACAGGAAATAAGGTAATTGTAAGGTGAAAATATTTTTAAGGAGTTAGGCATTTGTGCGAAGTTTAGGATAAAATTTAGTTGCGCGTTAGGTTTATAATTATATCTGTGGTTAAGTTCAAGAAGAGCCAATATCAAAATTGATATTTCTGAGTAATCGGCATTAGAAATTTTGCACAAACTTATATATATTTAGAGCTATATATGTTTGTATAAAGTTTCTAATTCCAGTTATTCAAAAGTATCAATTTTTAAATTAAAAATTATATTATTGAGTGCAATATTGCTATGATTATTATAATATATATTATTCATTTTTAAAATCTATCACATAATTTCATTAAAAAGTATTAGTTTTAAATACATTGATTAAAGTTGCTCGAAATTTTTTATTACTTAAACAAAGAACCTTAATAACAAATTTGATACTGAACTGTAATAATTTATTATAGAGGTTAAACATTAAAGAAGTTTTTGTCACACTTTAAAAATAAATATTTGAAGGCATTTTTCAGTATTCTTCTAATTTTTTTTATTTTCGATATCTCACAAAAGGGATTATTATACTTAGTGGTAAAGGAGGTCATTTAAATACTCTTTTAGGAAAAGAAAAAAGAGAGTAAAAAGCAAATGCAATGTTGTTCTTGCTACCAAAGTTGATGTTTTGATCCTATTTCATTGTAAAAATTCCAAAAAAATATGTCATCCTTACATAATTGAATTTACAATACGAACTTAAATAAAGAATTTATCTTTACAATTATTTTTCAATATCAAATTTTCTAATGTTAAATTGTTTTTATTATTATTATTACTTTTAAAATAAAATCGATGCTATAGCGATAAAGATGTATTTTTGGAAGTGTATTTTTAATGTACTGTCTTATTATCATTATTTAAATTATGTTTACTAATAGTACTATCGATTTCGTTTTCTAACTTTTACGTTTTAATTATTGATATTTACGTAAGAATTAATCGATATTCTCTTGTTTTGTGCATTTAATTGCTTGGCACCGAATTGCACAAACAGTTGACAGTTTTTCATTTGTATCCATTGTTTTTCCATTGGGTACTCTATACACAGCTTGGTACAGTGATAATTAGAAATTGGATAATACTTTGTTTTGTTTTGCAACTCCTCCTTTTATCGATTAAAAATTGTTTTTAAATTGAAAACGCTGTTAAAACTGAATTTTGTAATTTAGATAATTACTTTATCCTTGAAACATTATTTTATTATTTATCGGTTTTGAAATGAACATACAAACACACATACATATACATATATAATATATATTATATTATTTATATATAACTAATAAATTTTTGAACTATAGATCAATTATAAGTTTTTATAGTTGATTTTCAACTTAGTTTTTATATAAACCATTAATATATATGTTTTTTCTAGAGACAAATCGTGCTGCCATCTTCTAGAGAAGCAACAATTAATTGCTTTCCACATTATCAATAATTAATAATGCATAATGTAAACAAATTAATATTTAAAGAATCAGGGAAGACTTAATGTATTAGTTTGCCATAATCTATATCACTTCACATAATAATAAATAGAAAGGTACGGTTTTTTTGTTAGACTGACCTTTATGTAATAGCTAACGAAATGATTTTGAAATGATAAAAAAAAATCCAAATAAAACTCTTTAAAATTTAGAAACAAATAATTTTTTAAATTACGTAGCGAAAGAAAAAAAAATGATATTACTGAACTAATTTTTCATGTAATAGTTTAAATAGGCTGTGGATGTGGTTAACCATCGATCATGTTCGATTGTTTAGCTAGTTGCCAAGAAAACTGGCATCATAAGAATGGATGTATTCATCAAACAAATATGAATTATTGTTTTTATTTATAGAATGATTGCATGCTTATTAAAAGTTATTCCGGCGGAATTATTCACTCGTATGGTTGATTGAAGCTAGACAATTCAATCTAACATATTATTATTTGTATTATTTTAATAATCAAATTAAAAATATGCCTAGATATTATATATTATATAGTATTTCTATTTGAATTTATTTATTTATTTTTTTCATTTTATTCTAAATTTTTCAAATCTAATAATGTTTTAACGAGAATAATTAATTGGAATTAGTGAATAATAATTGAATATGTGTATAATTGCAATGGCACTAACTTTTATGGGTGTATGCGGATTGGGTCCACGTAATTTATTTAAAATTTTGGTGCGAATACTTGATAATTATACAGTATATATTGCAATAAAGTGTTGTTAATTATTCAAATGTTAATACAGCAAATTTTAATATAATTAGGTACTACAGCGTTCATAGTTTATATTGATATATATTGATAAAGAAACTAATGTAAAACGTTTTATTTTTGCAGTTTTAATATACAGTATTTAGTATTACTAATCAAAATAGTTAATATATAGTAAGCGTCAAAATCCTCCCAAAGTTCGTACGTACTATAGAAAAATAGCAAAAACTATTCGATATACGAAAGTAAAAGGAAAAGGAAATAAATCAAATGTAAGATTATTACAATATTCACATAACAGCAAAAAATTAAAATAACTTTCATATTTTTAAAATAGCTATGGTGTATAAATTCTGCTTGTTGCATTGGGAGGATTTTGATGCATAAATTAATTTAACAGCAATGTTAAACAATGTAATTTCGTGCATATTAACGAGATATTAGCGTATGAATATGCAAATGAGCTGCTACTTGATTTGCGTCATCATGAAGAAACTTTCCAGTGAGAAGAAACTCCGTATTGGTGGCCAAACGGTCTTCGTCCCTGAACACTGAACACTGGGAGTTCGGTCGTAGGTTTACGCCTCGTTCGGACGGTCATTTACATTTATCAAAGGATTAGAAGGCCTCTACCAATAGGGATAGCCTCGGAAAAGGAAATATGAAGGGTTATAGTAGAAGTGAAAAGAATGACAGGAAAGTGTGAAATATGAGACTTCAGAGCGCCACCGAGTACCAATTGTATAACACCAATTAATACAAATTACAAACATACAATTGTGTACAGAATAACTGCCTCTGCAACTTGAGGCAGTAGGAGCTCTAAAGGCTAACTTGTTTTGGAACTCAATACACAAAACGCGTATGAACAACCCACTTGGAGGAAAAACAAAGCCCTCCATGGCTTAGGAGGTAACATAAGAAAACTTTCGCGTTTGTACAAATGACAAGGCTCATGACATTGGTGATAACAATATAAAATAAAACGAAACAAATTGTAACGGTTGCGTGTATACAAAAGACAAGGCCTCCATGGCTTTGGAGGTAACAAAAGAAAACAATCGCATATGTACAATACAGCCAATGCATGAGAAGAGGGCCCCAGCAGTTGTCTTGCCATGCCATGAGACCAAAACGAAACATGTATGTACAACTCTCTCTAACGAGAGGGGAACCACTGAATAGTTTGCCTAGCTGTTATACTTTAGAATGTCTGTAGCTCTGATGAAAGTTTCAAGAGCCTGTAAGGTGTTTTGATTTGTGAAAAAGACTTTCAACTGGCATGGCCAGTGAAAACAACGGTCATACAGAGTGCTCGCTAAAATTCGTCTTTCATTTTTGTATTTAGTGCACAAAAAAGATGATATGCTGCACATCTTGATCCTCAGCTAGGGCACAAGGGCATTTCCCATTCCCTTTGTTCAGGAAACGCTTCAGGTATGTCCTGAAGTTCCCGTGCCCGATTTGGGTAGTAATGAAGTTTGGATGGTAAAAAGACATGTGCCTCCTGTCCTGAATGCTTGGAAAAAATTGGAAGGCAAGTCTGTTGTTTTTTCTGCTTCCCACCTCTGTTGCCAGATTTTGGTCATGATGTTGTTTGGTTGGGACTTGACCAGGCTCGATGGAAGGGTATTGAAAGAGATGGGCATGTCAGCCTTAGCCGCCTTTTTTGCGAGTAGGTCGGCTCGTTCGTTTTTCAGTTATTCCAGCATGCCCTTTGACCCAGTTTAAGAGGATTTTATCCCTTTTCCTCTAAGTAGCATCAGAAGGTTGATGGTTTCTTGAACTATAGTTAACTTTGTGCGTAGATTCCTGATTTGGGCTAGGGCCGTTTTGCTATCGCTGTTGATATGTATTGTCTTGTTTCTGAACATCGGCTTGTCTCTGATATATTGCAACGCCCTCAAAATAGCTAAACATTCGGCTTGGTTGTTTGAGCATTGCATTCCTAGCTTGAAGCAGGCCTGGTAAATTGACTTTCCAGAGGTGTTATTAACAACTAATGCGCACCCAACGCCCTCGGCAGATTTCGATCCGTCAGTAAACACATTGTACGTTCTGTCATTTACTGCTGGTGCCTCGGTAATTTCCGGGTTTGGTTCAGCAGGGTGAACCATGTTAGTCTTTTGCTGTGAGTCCAGGCCATAGTTCTGGATGTCTTTTATAAGTTCCTCCATGGAAGCATTAACAATGGGAGTTTGAATGCTCTTTGCCCTTTGATCTAAAAGTTGGTATTTCCAATATACTTTTAAAACTTTTAGGTCTAGTGGTAGAAAGTTTGAAATTACTTATAATGCGTTCGTCGGTCTTGTTCTGTATGCTTTAGCTATTGATCAGTTTTCCGGGTTTTCTCCATGTCTGTAACGCGTGAATAGGGGCCAGTTTCCCTTAAAAAGATCTCCCGGAAGGCATTTCCCCCCTCGCGCGTATGGCCATTCCATTTAAAGGCCGGCTAATCGGGCGCATGCGTCCATATCGTCTCTCGGAGTAAATAGCCTATATGAGCTGCACACTCCAAATTGACCATTTTATGAAAGAAAGAAAGAACTCCGTATTGTGAACCTGCCGAAGAAAAGTTTCTGTTGAAAAAAGCATTAGAAATTGGCGTTGGGCGTTGGAGTGTATCCGGAATAAAAACGAGTGAGCTACCATATCACGAAAATTTAAGAGCTGGAGGAAGAAAACGTTAATCACCAAAACAGAAAGGCACTGCATACGTTTGATAACGAGTAGACGTTGCGATACACCATCACAAGTAAAGAGGGAATTGAAACATGGCTTAGGAATATAAGTGAGTACTTTAGCTATCTGCAGATGTCTAAAAACAATTTGAAAGCCCAAGAAGCCTAAACTTACCAAATTACATAAAATAAAAACGTTTTAATTTTGCCAAATGCTACAAAGACTGGACTTTAGAAGATTGGAAGAAGATTGTATGGTTAGATGAATCCAAAATGAATAGAGTTTGTTCAGAAGGGCGAAAATGGGTATGGACTACATCGATGAAGTCTATAACTGAGCGAGAAGTACAAACAACATTGAAATTTGTTGGTGGTGGTCTTATGGTCTGGTGCTGCATTATTTACTTTTGGCCTGGAATGCTATGTTCTATCTAATAGAATGGATAGCGTTATTTACACTGAAATACTTAACAATTATTTGTTACAATCTATTGATTATTACCATATTGATAGCTCTTTTATTTATCAGCAAGATAATGGCCCAAAACAACCCCATCCAGGAGGGCAATGTCATGGCTTCGGGATCAAAATATTAGCCTGCTTGAGTGGCCGCCTCAATCGCCTGATCTCAACCCGATTGAATACATCTGGGCTCTTCTTAAACGTCGCTTGTTTGACTATGCAGCACTTCCTGAAAGCACCATTATCCACCAATTATGAGAACGTGTGTGGAATAAAATAACATTGCACGATTGCAGGAATATTATTAATTCTATGCCTGATCGCATCAGGAAGATATTAAAGGCTAAAGGAAGGTTGTATTGATTATTGAAGTGTATTTTTCCCACAAATATATAGATTTTTGTTTGCATCAAAATCCTCCCAATGCATATGTTCTTTGTGTGTTACTATTATTAATAAAATAATTATGTTGATCAGATAATTATATTGTAATTATATTCATAATTATATGTTTACGTATATAAAGTTTTTTTTTATACTAAATGTGCTTTGCAACATTTTCCAGTTCTTTAAAATAGTTTCCTGCGTTCTTTGTGTGTTACTATTATTAATAAAATAATTATGTTGATCAGATAATTATTTTATATTTATTTGCATACTTATATGTTTACGTATATAAAGTTTCTCGTACTAAATGTGTGCTTTGCAACATTTTCCAGTTCTTTAAAATAGTCTTCTGCGTTTTCTGGAGGATTTTGACGTTTACTGTATATATAGGCTATATATGTGTGTGTGCATATAAGCTGTTCAATAAGTATCAATAAATTGACATAAAATCACATGTACCGGTACATGTAAAAATATTTTTATTCTGTGCTTGTAAATTTGGAGAACACATTATTTTGTAATTTTGCAAAAATTAAACGTAAAAGGAAATGGACTGCTTGTTTAACGAGTTTCTATTACTATAAAACAGAACGCAACTGCCAAAAAAAAAACATTTTGTGAAAGAAAGGCCATTTATACTTGGGTAATTTTGAGATGTAAGGTTTCCAATAGTGCAATTTACAGAAAATTGTCGGAAAGGTGGTAAAATTGTGCTCCAAAACAAGTATGTTGCAAGACCATTATTTATAATGCTCTTGCAACGGGGATCACTTGCTTTTAAAAATCCAAATTTGAGCATTCGCTTTCCGGAATCCAAAATGAAAATGAAGAATTTACTATGCATAAACTGTAAGTAATTACTGCACATACGATTAAAGTCCATAAACTGAGAATCAAAGCTAATGTACAGTATAAAGAACTGTACTAAAGTGCACAGGATTGCAGGAACGCGTTCAAAAGTAGTACTTTGAAAACGATACGAAAAAGTTTTCATTTGACACTGAAGAAATTCCTGGAAGAAAGTTTATAATTAAAACCCTTTTGCTCTGGCTTAAGAGCAAAATGTAAAAATGCAAACCAAATTTACAAAGTAGTAGGCTACATGATTTGGCAGCCAATAGACGCATATTGGAATGTTTCTGAACATTCCAATATGCGTCTATTCTGCATTGATATGTTTCTGGCATATTGGAATGTTTCTGAACATTCCAATATGCCAGAAACATATCAATGCAGAATAGTATCTAAACGAAATGCTTAAAGAAAAAATTGATTTTTCTAATGTTCCGGCTCCAACAGATTAACAGCATTTAACCAAAGTCCCTAAAAACATTCAGCTTGTGCGCAGAAATGATAATGCCTTAAGCTTATTCCAAGCGTGAGGAATTAAAATTTCTAGGATTTAGTTTTGGAGTTCGAGGAACCAAAATGATTTTCCGCAAATCAAACTCATTGACCAGGATCAGCAAAAGTGTTACACATGAACATGGAAAAGCAGTTATGGGCGGTATGTGAAAGATGCTTCAGACTGGAGGTCATAAGAGGGTCAAATCCACTCCTGTCGTTTTATATAATAATTTAACATGTAGGAAGTGTAGATAAAATTTCAAAGTAGCCTATATGAAAATCAAAATACAGTTAGTTTACTTTTATCAATTTACTTATCGAACATCCTTTAAGCTATATACAGTATATGTATAGCTTATAGACTATATATAAGTTCTCTTTGATTGTTATAAGTTGCTGAAACGAATTGAGGAAATCGGAAATGTAGGTTCTAATTGATATTAATTAGTTTAACAAACTATAATATACATAATACTAAATAGGAAACTAAATAGGAACAATAGGTACAGTACAGTACTTATTGTAAATAGTTTAATTAGTAGATTATAATAGTCACTCTTGTAATTTATATTTTATTAATTTATCACACAGNTATGTACAGTAATTCAAGTAAACATTAACAGATTAAATTTTTACTTCAATTACAAACAGTCTGTTCGTTGGACAGTTTTTCCTCTATTCCTAACTACAGGTATATTTTTTCTTTTTAAATATTGCATGTGTTAGGCTATTATATTAAAGCTATATATATTTTGTCTTACAAAATGTTCTACCTTGACATTCTAGAGATCATATTTTCAGGATACATTCTAATTATAAAAGGTAAATATAGCACGTTTAAATATTGATTATTTCTGTACGCCACTGTTCTTAAAATGGTAACAGTTTATATTTTATATTGATTAATTTTAAAATTTTAGAGGAAAATATAAATAAATTTCTAATAAAACTGATTACATGATAATGTTCTTAGTTTAACTAAGAAGTATTCCATTTAAAATTGAAAACCGTTTTTAGAATTTTGTATAAAACTTTATAAATTTTAAGAATTTAAACTTTACAGAAATATAAAAAAAAGTTTCTAGGACAAAAGTTATTTTAATAGAATCTAAATTTAGCATAAAAAAGTTTTTATCACTAAGAAAGTAATTCCATTGTCTGTGACTAAACAACATTAACGAACTTTTTAAAATCTCTGTTGAATTTAATTTTTACTTTAAGGCTAAAAAAGAAATACAAGTAACTTAACTACAGTTATTTTGATGAAGCTCCAAGAATTGGTAGAGAAATGTTGGTCAGGGATAAAACTATAGCGTGCATTGTAGTGGAATTCGTCCCGTTTATTCTATAACATCCGTTTTTCTATCAATGTTCTTTATTAAGAAAAAATAAATAAACTTGTTTTTAAATTTTTTATTACGATAAATATTTCACTTTTTTCTTCAATGGACGAATCTCTTTTCTGAAAATAAAAGTTTAATTAGGAAAGTTTTACAAGAAATTGCTAATTCTACTAAGTTAAAATTTCTGGAACTGTAAAGTTTGTTGACTGTAGATTGATCATATGTTGTGGGATTTTAAAAGTCATTTTAAATCATTCGTTTAAAAATTTTGAAAATTTTTATAAAATTTAAAATATTTAAACTTAGTAAATATTTATAACATACATCAATAGTTAAATATAGAATATTTTATTAAATAGACTAGGAAAAATGATATATAGCATTTTATTCGTTTGATAAAATGCAAACATCTTCTGGAAAGTAATATAATTTATACTAAGAATATTGGATAAAGAAATCATAAAAAATTGCATGAATTATTGCATAGTGTTTTGGTAGTCAATAAAAATAGTTTATAAAAATTGCAATTAATTGTGAATCGTTTACAATTGAGGTAAAATTTACTGCAATTAAAATTCTTTGTCATACGATTTGCTGAGTTTTTAAGCTATCTGAAAATAAAACGTTTTAAGAGAGATACTGAAGTGTATTAATACAGAGTTACCTTTAATGGAAGATTTGAGTCTATTTTTTAATCCAAAACGATTTGACTAGTGATAAATTGTAATTTACCAAATATGAATTTGTTCAATATAATTTCTACTATCTATTATCCATTTTCAATTTTATTTATTTTAAATAGGAATTATATATATACATATACATACACTATTTTATAATATTTAATAATAAATCCTTAGATAATAATATTATTTTCTAACATTTATGTTAGAAATATAATTTTAGCTTCGAATTTGACTACAAGATTATCAGAAAAGTTGAAAACTAGTGTCTTGTTTTATTCTACAGGCATTTTCCCCAAGTAAGCTATAACAGTTCCAAAAGCAAGTTGGTTTGATCTTGAACCACAGTTTTTTCTATGGAAGAAATGTTTGTTATATTTCAAAAGTATGATTGCAGGGATTTAAAATAGTTGCCTTTGTACTATATATGGAATCTGAATGCTTAAATATGACTTCACTATTATCATCATCATATATTTTTTTTTCTTTTTACTTATCATTAAAATAGCTTTTTGTAATAAAATATATATCAGGTATGCTACTTAAATATTTTTATTAAATGATTCAACTGTTTAATATCTCGATTAAAATTTTATCGGGATATTTTCTTGCTTCTTGTATAACTTGTTTCACATTTGAAACAAATTAAAACAATTGATTTACGGTTAAAAGAAAGTAACCGATTGATTACCGTTAAAATAATCGATAATTCTTTCCTCATTTTTTTGAAGTTTTGTATTTCACTTTATCAAAGTTTATGAGTATTTTGGAAAAAATTTAGCTCAGATTTTGCTTTTTCTAAAGTTTCGTATTAAACTCAATCTTCTTTATATTAATTTGTTAGAAAGCTTTCAAAACAAACATCCATTAATTTTCTGTTCCACGATATAAATCTTTAATTAAATATTATGAAAAATGTCACATATTATTCCTCTATATTTTAGTTATAAATATTTCATTTTTTTTCAAACGCGTGATAATTTGAAATATTTCAAGAATATTTTTTCGATTAATATCGCAATATCAAAAATCAAGAATAACAGATGAAATGTATCAAATATATCTAATAATAAAAATATGTAATGAAATTTTTCGTAGTGAAATTGCTTTTACTCTTGGTATTGAAGAAAATAATTTTCTAACTTTTACGCTATATCAAAGTATTATGTCAGAAATCTTTTAACAAATTGATAGCAATGCTCATCTTACCGGTATTTAAAAAAATTATAAATGCTTTGTAAAAATATTTCATTTCAATTTAAAATTCTAATAAATTTGGCTTTAAAAATATACAGAATTTCTGTGCCAGAGATATACTTAAATACAGTATATCTATGCATTTATAAAGTTTATTAAAATAATTTTCTTTTGATATTAAACAGAGTAAATCATCAAGTTTTTATGAAGTTTAGTAAAGTTTGTGAGCAATTTTTGTATCTTGATAGATGCCAAAAGGATTCTAAAGTTTTTGCCAAATGTATTGTAGTATTTGATACGTTATTAGAGCAATTGCTGAAACGATACGTGTTTCACAGTCCAAATTTCAAACTCTCTGGTAAAGTCTTCAATAAAGCCCAATACAAAAGCATCCAGCAAAGACGCGTGGCCTGTCAGTTGGACTTGCTCTTCCGATCAAACGTCCAGGAAAAGTCGGATCGTTTAAAAACGTCGTAACATCTCGACGGAAGTGCAATGGAGCACCATTTTTTAGGTGTGACGAAAGAAATCTTGAAGACATTTCCTGTCTGCTGCGCTTTACTTTGCGAAAATATCATAAGAGCTTTATTATAAGATCTCATGATATTTATTAATTATATTTATTATTATATACTTTATTTAAGGATATCGTTTAGCGAGGACCTCTTACATTTTTGCTCCATTTATATTATTTTCTCCAGGTTATTGAGTTTATTTTTCACTTTATCGTAAATACTTTGGATCATGTAACAATCGATTTCACTTTTGTGCCATTTTTAACTTTTCTTTCCCCCCTTTTGCCTGTTTCTGATATTTGTTGGAATTTTTTCATGGAATCTATCGGAGATGGAACAGGTTTACAATCTCTTTAGAGCAGGGGTGTCCAACCCGCGGCCCGCGGGTCGGATGCGGCCCAAGGCAAGTTCCAGTGCGGCCCAATAAACGTGTAAACAAAACCGACAAATTGTTTTATTTTTTATTTATTTATTTATTTCAACGGCATAAACCCAAAAAAGAAGTTTCACAAAGCCGTAAACTTTTATACATATTTTATTTTTGAGTGAAAAGGAAATATTTTCAAATATTTGGAGATGAGTGAATGACGAAGGAATACTAAATAAAGCTGNATGCTACATACCTTACATATATATAATATATATGTATATATTATTACATTATTATATTATATTATATATTACTATTACGCAATATTATATAATATAGCCTATATACAGTACATACCATATTCACTCGAATCTAAAACGCGCTTTAATTTTTACATGCTCATACACGGATTTTTTTAAAATAGACAAATTCATGCCAACATAACTAATTTTCTTGACATAAAAGTATTCATTATTTACTGCAAATAAAGTAAGTTATGTATATATTATTACATTCGATGATAGTGAAGTCGGAAATCTCTTTACTTTCCATATTAGACTCTTCTGGAATAACACTGTTTTCGCTGCTCACATCTCACTTGCAATCGTTCTCAGTTTCGTTTAAAGCATCACTGACATGATAGAGATCACTGACATATATAAGAAGCCTGATATAATAGGCCTACTGTATTCCAAATAAACCTCAGAGAGAGGGGGCCTAATGTATATAAGAGGTCCTTTTCTCTACGTATGTTGAAAAGCTGAGAGTCTACATGTTAGATTTCTTAGTTATATAGTATCGGTTTATAAACAAGTTAAGTAATCTACAGCTTAGGACCCTATGTTTTTAAACTTATTATTTAATTGAGAAAAGTGCTTGTTACATATTAGGCTATATCTTAGGGTTTGATTTAGACTCGTGCTTGATATTAATTAATTAAAATATAATTATTTATTAATTTGATATGTTAATTGATCAAGTTCTTTATTTAACCGAATGATTTTTTGTATAAAAAAGAAAAAAAGTAAAATATTTAAACTAGTTACAGGAAAGAAAGCATTTGGTATTTAGGCGATACATTGGCAAAATGGAATCGACTTTTTTTAGATAATGAAAACTAAAGTCAGAGTGAGATCACGTTTGACCAGTAGGCATCTGCAAATTACTTGAAACCTGCACTTTTGCCCCGCACTAACTTTAAAATATTTCATAAATACGAAGTAGGGGACAACTATAAATTAAACTTGTAGTACAAAATCATAAAATTATCGCAAATGCTTATATTAAATTCCAAAAATGGCAGAAAGTCTGCACATTTTAAACAGAAAAATAATATTGAAACATTTGAATTACAGTAAAACCTCGATTATCCGGACCTCCATTATCCGGATTTTCGATTATCCGGATTGTTAAAAATAAACAAAAATTTTACGAATTTGCTAATTTGCACTTAGCCAATTACGACACTGTGTATGTACGTGATGGAATGCATAGCATTTTTTGTTTCAACAACGTCTCACCCGGCACAGTGGTCGTAAACTCTTAAATGTATTTTGCGTCGTAATAAAAATATAACTTGACATACGCATCTATAAATAATTTATACTCAAATTACATCATTTCTATAACCAAGGGCAGCGTAAGGCATAAGCAACGTGGGCCACCGCCTATACCTCGTGGTCCGAAGGGCCTCGCGCCTCGAGGGTTTATGCATTACTTAAAAGCCGAAAACGGGACAAAAAAATTTTACTCGTCATAAAACGATAAATAGTTTGTCAAATTTTTATTCATAAAAATGCAGTTTCAACTGCTTTTTATTT